>NC_068434.1:16449484-16529484 GCF_023373465.1 Oncorhynchus keta | reverse complement strand
CAGGTGAAGTCAGATGTTTTACTAACAGAAAGGGCATAGCGGTAGGCAGTGGACCTGGAGATGGATCCATAAAAATAAGAGACATTTTGAATATATAGCTGTCTAGTAAACACTATGGTAATAGGTTATTACAGTTGTTTACCATTGAGCTGCACGTTAAGAATGACTCGTAAAAAGCATGTTGTATAGTAACCTACATGTAATGTATAGTAACCTACATGTAATGTATAGTAACCTACATGTAATGGTGGATATACAGGCAGGTTGCTACATTTTTGCTTCAACTGGGCAATAATTTCAATACCACTTTCCTGTCCCATGTCAAAGGGTGACAGGCGATTAATTTTATTCCTCCTTGTATTTTAGATTTTGCTCAACTTTCTTTCTGTACTTTCCTGACGTTTTCAAATATGTTTTATGTATCAGAGATTAATCAATAAAAGATAGACATTTCTTGAAGTTTTCAAGCTCCTCATGTTCTCTTCATGGAGTGGTGAATGTGCAGCTGGTGCTTCAGTGGTGGAGATGACTTACCTGGCCTGGGTGACACATGTGGGTGACACATTGTCTTTGGTTTCAGGAAGCTTTTTACACCAGGTTGCACAAATGTTAAGCCCAGGTACCAATGGACCAGAGAGAAAATTTGGAAATAAAACCCAAACCCCTTGAAAATGTATCTTATGAATTTTGAAGGGGCCACAGCACCAATGTCTCTGTTTTAATCAATAAACTTTTACTTCGACAACTGTCTTCTCTTTGGCATACAAACGCACCCATGCTTTTCTTGTGACCGCAGAGGTTATTCTCAGGCATTTTCTTTAATAGTCATCTGGGCGGTTTTGATTAGCTAGGTGAAGTAAATTTGAATTGACAGAGGAATAAGAGGAGCCCCCCCCCCCCCTGCATAAAATGTACTGTAACTCTAGAAGTACCAGAGAGTCCACTGAAAACACCTGTGCTTATTCAATACAGTGTATATGGAACAACATATTGAAAATAATGCCATATCAAAAAGGGAACTTTTGATTTGCTTAATGTTGAACAAATTCATGTGAAAATCTGTATTTCAGAATCTTGAGCACTCTATAAGGACTATTATGACCCCAACACTGGCAGGAATATGCTAGTACCTGGATTGGGTCAAACCAACTCACAACTCTCTAAAATACTACAACATTACATAATACAGCATTATACTCTTAATCGGTGGAATGGCCTTCATAGGCTGAATTATCAGCATAGAACAAAATAGCATATACCCATATACTCCATCAACTCAAAGAAATACAGAGCTCTTTATATTCTCAAATTACAAACAGTTAAACTATATGCCTTCGCCAAACTTGACGCCTCCACTCTGTGCATGAATGGGCAACCAATTTGGTGCGCCCCCTTCCCCTTCAGTAGGACCATGAAGAGCATGTCGGATACATCAGAGATACTGTATATAATGACGATATGGTCTTGTCTCTGCCCTAACGATGGGAGTTGTTGTCCCAAAGGCAAGTCTGCTTATCGGTCCTGGGTGGACATATTTGGACGGGGGTGGCCTCCCACCTTGGGGGTGGGGTGGGCCCTTTCGCCTTGGGGGTGGGGTGGGCCCTTTCGCCTTGGGCCCTCTTCACCTCTTCCTCTCTGTATACAGTAGATTCTAAAGGGGATATTTCCTAGTATGTGGAGGCCTAGTAAGGTACAGTAATAGTGTCTTCATAGCTTGCTTCTGAGAACACATTAAATCACTCTCGGAAACCTTTGTAAAAATGCAAATATGTGTACCTATTTAATTTATTATGTTTTGTTAAATGGGGATATTAGGTTCCCTGTTTAAAACAGTGTTTAACTTGACATGTTATAAGTGGCTTTAAAATGCCTGCCAGGGGACTAGCTGCTAAATATTTCAGAACAAACTCATTACTCTAAATGGGATTTTACAAGACGAGACAGACTGCAGGAGAACTGCTACTGTAGTTTCTCTCTGAGTGCTCTTAGTACGTCTGCCCCAGTCATCCCAGTGGCAGCAGTCAAAAATACACTGGGGCTCCTCAACATCTGCTTTCAAAATAAATAATGACTTAAGGAGATCCACTGCTTCTGCCACTAATGAGGCCCTGTGTGGTGACAGTGTGAACCTGACACTCTCCCTCAGCTCTCACGTATACCACACACACACACGCACTCACACACACACACACACGCACGCACGCACGCACGCACACACAAACACACACACACACACACACACGCACACACACACACACACACAGGCATTGATGCACATCCGGTATGCCACATTATCATCACCAGCCTCTGCCACACACACACACACACACACACACTCGCTCTCTCTCTCACACACTCTCTCCTTGTGTAATTACACAGTGGAGTTCCTAATCTGCTGATGGAAAACCGACACCTCTCCAGAAGCCACTCTATAAACTCTCCCAGACAGAGCGCATGCAGGATGATGATGGGTAGAGAGCTCAAGAGAAAGATAGAAAATTGAAAGAAAAGAGGAAATAATAAATACAATCTTAACTACAAAGACTGTCAATTGAAGAAAAGTATACTTGTCCAGCTGGACAGGACTCCCTTTGTGCGGATAAATGAATGTTGAGCTTTCTGTCTGGCGTGTCAGGGAGTTAGCCTACGTACTGCAGGCTGTTTGGAAAGGGATTATTAAAATTACAGCAGACGAAGGGGAGAGGAGTATGAGAACCAAATTGACACTGACACTCTCCATTACATTCCAGTCGACTTATGGTGACAGAGCCCCCAAAGAGACTCTTATCAACTGCATGCAAGAATTCCTTTGTGTTGTCTTAGGAGCCCTGCATTATCTCACCAACCCCCATTCTATCACACTTCTGCGATACAGAGGTTCTGTTGTCTTTAAATCCTGTAGGTCTGATATCTGATTGGAAGTTAACTCATGCGTAATGCTATTGGTCAATACCCCAGATTTGGAATCCAAAAACTCATATGCTTAGAAAAGGATTCATTCTCTCTCTATTTTGTTCCTGACCTGCTGAAATACAACCTTTTTCTCTCCATCCGAAGGACTCTTGGGGCTTGGTCTTCCTAGCTAAGATTTCTCTCTCTTCCTCTCTGATCATGCTTTGAATAATTCTTTGTAATAGTTGATAATGCTTTGTAACTTAAACTTTGCCTTGTATAATGTAACCATTAATTTTACAAAGTAATTAAATAGAAATGTATTTAGTGCAGCATAGTGCAGACAGTCTGAATTCCAAAGCTTTGGTTGATAAGCACATATCTTTCTCGTTTCTGTTCTTGGGCAGAATACAAGGACACAGGTGCAGCTGGTTTGCAACACAGGATTATACTCCCAAGAACAGGAGATGATAATAGGACAGTTTCACAAGGTTAGTTACAGACTCAGTTATGTAAATGCATACAATTAAAATGTTCCCATTACACTCCTTCCTCCCTTTTGTTAATTCCTTAACAATAATTGTATAAATGTTAAATGTAGCAAGCATCTAAAGGCATCATATCCTGTGTTCCACCAGTTCTCCGTGTAAGTCTTCAACCATTCCTACATCACATCAAGTTCTAATTTGCCAGTTTCTGCTAACGATTAGGTGTAACACAGATATAACACAGCAAGTGCATCTTTTCTCAGCAAAGCGTTTTCTCCGGCTGTGGCTGCTTAGGAGAGAGCACCTGGCAACCACAGAGACTGGGCGTTCAGCCAATATTCCACTCCCACTGAGCCGACCTTGTGAGAGCAAACCTCTGTCTACAACAGGCACATTTCCAAGCATGCAACAGGTCAAACATGTATGATGAGTGTGAGATACTGCAAAGAGAAAGAGACACAGTATTTGTGACATTTACACGTTTATCAAAAAGGAGGTATTTATACTAAACTCTTAAACTCAAAGGAAAAGAGAAGTCCCAGGAAACCACAGTGTGCTTAACCCTTATTCCATTAACCCGACTGGTAAATACTTTAACATGGCACAGTACCACTCATTCCTGTGTGTTCTTCTCCTCCTCAGAGTAGAATGGTATCTTATGAAAAAAATTGTAGTGGGTAATGACATTTTTGGTCAAATCACGGGGCGTATTGGTTGGGTCCTCATGGCAGGTAAAACCTTTGCCAAAGCACATAAACCATGTTTTGGTTCCCCAGGTAAATAGGGGTAAGCAGTATGATCCCCAGGTAAATAGGGGTAAGCAGTATGATCCCCATGTAAATAGGGGTAAGTAGTATGATCCCCCAGGTAAATAGGGGTAAGTAGTATGGTCCCCCAGGTAAATAGGGGTAAGCAGTATGATCCCCAGGTAAATAGGGGTAAGCAGTATGATCCCCAGGTAAATAGGGGTAAGTAGTATGATCCCCCAGGTAAATAGGGGTAAGTAGTATGGTCCCCCAGGTAAATAGGGGTAAGCAGTATGATCCCCCAGGTAAATAGGGGTAAGTAGTATGGTCCCCCAGGTAAATAGGGGTAAGCAGTATGATCCCCAGGTATATAGGGGTAAGTAGTATGGTCCCCCAGGTAAATAGGGGTAAGCAGTATGATCCCCAGGTAAATAGGGGTAAGAAGTATGGTCCCCCAGGTAAATAGGGGTAAGCAGTATGATCCCCAGGTAAATAGGGGTAAGTAGTATGGTCCCCCAGGTAAATAGGGGTAAGCAGTACGATCCCCAGGTAAATAGGGGTAAGTAGTATGGTCCCCCAGGTAAATAGGGGTAAGCAGTACGATCCCCAGGTAAATAGGGGTAAGTAGTATGGTCCCCCAGGTAAATAGGGGTAAGCAGTACGATCCCCAGGTAAATAGGGGTAAGTAGTATGGTCCCCCAGGTAAATAGGGGCAAGTAGTACGATCCCCCAGGTAAATAGGGGTAGGCAGTATGATCCCCAGGTAAATAGGGGTAAGCAGTATGATCCCCAGGTAAATAGGGGTAAGTAGTATGATCCCCAGGTAAATAGGGGTAAGCAGTATGATCCCCAGGTAAATAGGGGTAAGCAGTATGATCCCCAGGTAAATAGGGGTAAGTAGTATGATCCCCAGGTAAATAGGGGTAAGCAGTATGATCCCCAGGTAAATAGGGGTAAGCAGTATGATCCCCTGGTAAATAGGGGTAAGCAGTATGATCCCCAGGTAAATAGGGGCAAGCAGTATGATCCCCAGGTAAATAGGGGTAAGTAGTATGATCCCCAGGTAAATAGGGGTAAGCAGTATGATTACAAATCCAATAATGTCCTCCAGGTTCTCCTACTGAGCATTTCCCCTCTGCTGTTGCAAAATTGTGAAATCCTTGTTGAAATGTTGGGCAATCGTCATTCACCTCATTTTTACAGAGGTGGCTATCTAACACAGCATTATACCACATGGTCCCCAGAACCAGTGAATCTCACACAACAAGAGAAAGATTCAGGAATAACATCAATAACAACAGTATCAGGAACAGGCGTTCGTCGTCTGCAGTTTAGTTCACACATTTTTGGAGTTGTGGTATTTGCACAGCTCTCAGTCATAGACATTGGCCTTACAAACAGTGTGGGGGGATATACATTGGCCTTATATACAGTGTGGGGTGATAGACATAGGCCTTATATACAGTGTGTGGTGATAGACATTGGCCTTATATACAGTGTTGGGTCATAGACATTGGCCTTACAAACAGTGTGGGGTGATAGACATTGGCCTTATATACAGTGTGGGGGCATAGACATAGGCCTTATATACAGTGTGGGGTCATAGACATTGGCCTTATATACAGTGTGGGGTCATAGACATTGGCCTTACAAACAGTGTGGGGGGATATACATTGTCCTTATATACAGTGTGGGGTCATAGACATTGGCTTTATATACAGTGTGGGGTCATAGACATTGGCCTTACAAACAGTGTGGGGTGATAGACATAGGCCTTATATACAGTGTGTGGTGATAGACATTGGCCTTATATACAGTGTTGGGTCATAGACATTGGCCTTACAAACAGTGTGGGGTGATAGACATTGGCCTTATATACAGTGTGGGGTCATAGACATAGGCCTTATATACAGTGTGGGGTCATAGACATTGGCCTTATATACAGTGTGGGGTCATAGACATTGGCCTTATATACAGTGTGGGGTCATAGACATTGGCCTTACAAACAGTGTGGGGAGATAGACATTGGCCTTACAAACAGTGTGGGGTGATAGACATTGGCCTTATATACAGTGTGGGGTCATAGACATTGGCCTTACAAACAGTGTGGGGTGATAGACATTGGCCTTATATACAGTGTGGGGTGATAGACATTGGCCTTATATACAGTGTGGGGTCATATACATTGTCCTTATATACAGTGTGGGGTCATAGACATTGGCCTTATATACAGTGTTGGGTCATAGACATTGGCCTTATATACAGTGTGGGGAGATAGACATTGTCCTTATATACAGTGTGTGGTGATAGACATTGGCCTTATATACAGTGTGGGGTCATAGACATTGGCCTTACAAACAGTGTGGGGTGATAGACATTGGCCTTATATACAGTGTGGGGTCATAGACATTGGCCTTATATACAGTGTGGGGTCATAGACATTGGCCTTATATACAGTGTGGGGTCATAGACATTGGCCTTATATACAGTGTGGGGTCATAGACATTGGCCTTATATACAGTGTGGGGTCATAGACATTGGCCTTACAAACAGTGTGGGGTGATAGACATTGGCCTTACAAACAGTGTGTGGTGATAGACATTGGCCTTATATACAGTGTGGGGTGATAGACATTGGCCTTATATACAGTGTGGGGTCATAGACATTGGCCTTATATACAGTGTGGGGTCATAGACATTGGCCTTATATACAGTGTGGGGTCATAGACATTGGCCTTATATACAGTGTGGGGTGATAGACATAGGCCTTATATACAGTGTGTGGTGATAGACATTGGCCTTATATACAGTGTTGGGTCATAGACATTGGCCTTACAAACAGTGTGGGGTGATAGACATTGGCCTTATATACAGTGTGGGGTCATAGACATTGGCCTTATATACAGTGTGGGGTCATAGACATTGGCCTTATATACAGTGTGGGGTCATAGACATAGGCCTTATATACAGTGTGGGGTCATAGACATTGGCCTTACAAACAGTGTGGGGAGATAGACATTGGCCTTATATACAGTGTGGGGTCATAGACATTGGCTTTATATACAGTGTGGGGTCATAGACATTGGCCTTACAAACAGTGTGGGGAGATAGACATTGTCCTTATATACAGTGTGGGGTCATAGACATTGGCTTTATATACAGTGTGGGGTCATAGACATTGGCCTTACAAACAGTGTGGGGTGATAGACATTGGCCTTATATACAGTGTGGGGTCATAGACATTGGCCTTACATACAGTGTGGGGTGATAGACATTGGCCTTATATACAGTGTGGGGTCATAGACATTGGCCTTATATACAGTGTGGGGTCATAGACATTGGCCTTACAAACAGTGTGGGGTGATAGACATTGGCCTTATATACAGTGTGGGGTCATAGACATTGGCCTTACAAACAGTGTGGGGTGATAGACATTGGCCTTATATACAGTGTGGGGTCATAGACATTGGCCTTATATACAGTGTGTGGTCATAGACATTGGCCTTATATACAGTGTGGGGTCATAGACATTGGCCTTACAAACAGTGTGGGGTGATAGACATTGGCCTTATATACAGTGTGGGGTGATAGACATTGGCCTTATATACAGTGTGGGGTGATAGACATTGGCCTTACAAACAGTGTGGGGTGATAGACATTGGCCTTATATACAGTGTGGGGTGATAGACATTGGCCTTATATACAGTGTGGGGTGATAGACATTGGCCTTATATACAGTGTGGGGTGATAGACATTGGCCTTATATACAGTGTGTGGTGATAGACATTGGCCTTATATACAGTGTGGGGTGATAGACATTGGCCTTATATACAGTGTGGGGTGATAGACATTGGCCTTATATACAGTGTGGGGTGATAGACATTGGCCTTATATACAGTGTGGGGTCATAGACATTGGCCTTACAAACAGTGTGGGGTGATAGACATTGGCCTTATATACAGTGTGGGGTGATAGACATTGGCCTTACAAACAGTGTGTGGTGATAGACATTGGCCTTACAAACAGTGTGGGGTGATAGACATTGGCCTTATATACAGTGTGTGGTGATAGACATAGGCCTTATATACAGTGTGTGGTGATAGACATTGGCCTTATATGCAGTGTGTGGTGATAGACATTGGCCTTATATACAGTGTGTGGTGATAGACATTGGCCTTATATACAGTGTGTGGTGATAGACATAGGCCTTATATACAGTGTGTGGTGATAGACATTGGCCTTATATGCAGTGTGTGGTGATAGACATTGGCCTTATAAACAGTGTGGGGTGATAGACATTGGCCTTATATACAGTGTGGGGTCATAGACATTGGCCTTACAAACAGTGTGGGGTGATAGACATTGGCCTTACAAACAGTGTGGGGTGATAGACATTGGCCTTATATACAGTGTGTGGTCATAGACATTGGCCTTACAAACAGTGTGGGGAGATAGACATTGGCCTTATATACAGTGTGGGGAACAATTGATGAACTAAACATCTTGCAAGTTTCACAGTCAGGAAGTCTTGTTACCATCAGGGGAAATAACCCCTGACACAGATTTAGGTGTCAGTCCACAAACACGATGTCATTGTACACTGGTTTGAGGCACATTGTTACAAAGAAAGACATGAATTCATCAAAGTAGTTCGGGGTAGGGTCATGGAGGTGAGCTGGAGAATTGTCAAAATGTTCATGACCTCTCAACCCTACCATCCAACTTCTGACGTCAATCTGTCCTGTTGAACAGAGCAGCAGCAGTCCCAGGATGAAAAGTGTGAATTGCACCACTTCAGATCTGATCGTCCTCAGGGTTGCCCACCTTCCGGCAGCGGGATCTGTGGATCTAGGTGTCCCTTTCAGCAATCCTGACTGCAGTTGGAGTGGTAAGCAGCACTTGGTATGGTCCCCTCCGCCCGTGGTTAGTGCCAGTGCTTTCGTCTCAGACACTTCATCACAATCCTGTCGCCAGGTGAGATCTTTGCAGCTGTCCTCCCTTTGGCTCGGGCAGGGAAACTTGTACCTGTGTATAGATAGAACTAAACAAAACTCTGAAGTCTATCATATACTTTACCATCTGGTCATCCACACCCGTCAAGAAAAACTGGACCTGTTTCACCGGCACGTTGTCCATCTTCATCGGCTTTACAGTATTTACCCTAACAGGGAGAAAGTTCGATAAAATCCATCGTCAAGTGACTGAAAGGCATTTCTAGTGTTGGGTGAACTGGAATAGGCATGAGTGCAGCTCTTCACAAATAGGACATTGTTTACAAATAAATGCAGCAAAATTAGTAAACCCAAATGTATGGCAATATCTATTAACATATTTACACATCCCCCCTTTGACTCATAGTCCAAACCCCCCTTTTGACTCATAGTCCAAACCCCCCTTTTGACTCATAGTCCAAACCCCCCTTTTGATTCATGGTCCAAACTATGTGACAATATTGCAAGGTAGGGGAAAGCCACTGGAGGGAGTACAGGGAGGCTGCCGTTCCAGGCACCATCAGAGTTGTGTTCGTTGCCAACGTTTATTTTCCACTGCATCTGTTCATTTGCCCTGTTGTAGCAAAGAGACATCAAAGGAAAGAGAGGTGACAGGGTCAATGCACAACAGCAGAAGGAGAGGGCAGGTAGGGAAATCAGCAGCCGCTTTCGCTGTACAGTCTGCAGCAACATATCCTAGGGAAACAGGGTCAGTGTGTTTAGTATGAGCTGCACATTTACTAATTGCAAGTGTGGAGGGCAGGAGTCTCATGCAGTTCTTTAACAATGTTGCCACAGGGTTCCAAAAATGTGACAAACACCCAAAGCGTACAGAGAGTCAGTGTACACTGTGAGGGACTTCCCTTTCCCAACACACAGGCAAGAATGAGAGCACACAGCTCTGCTGCCTGTGCAGAGAAGTGGGAGGGCAGAGAAGAAGTCTGGTTGCCTCAATACTGTGGATTGTGCACACAGCAAAGATGCACCTGGATCACCTGATGAAGAACATTTAGCACAACCATCAACAAAACAGATTAGATCACTGTTAGGAATTGTGGAGATCAGGGAGTGGTTTACACAAGAGGTCAACCACCTCACTGCAGTCATGTTCATGACCATCAGACTGTATGGGGAGTAAGGCTGCAGTTTAAAACAATACCTTGTTTCAGAGTAACATGAAGTAACACATTCTGCCAATGTAGCAGCCTTGCGGGGGTGCGATAAGGGAGAAGTCAGAATGAGGCACTTGAACAGTTAAGGGCCGCATAGCTACAATGTCAACACAGGCCAACACTGCCCGTCCGTTGCTGCCGCCACAGAGTGGAGGCAAGGGAGCAGTGCATGTGCAACAGTATCGAGACGTTTCCAGTAGAAACCAACAGGTACAGGTGGGAACAGCCCCTCTGCTCAACAGAGAGGTTAAGATTTTGCCAATGCATGCCCCTCCCAGGGGCCGATATGCTTTGTCGGGCCGATATGTGCCTTCAGGAGAGACTGCCACAGGTGTTGCTCCTCTCATCTTCCATAGCATCTCCACTGTTGGTTAAGGGCTTGTAACTGAGCATTTCACGGTAAGGTCTACACTTGTTGTATTCGGTGCATGTGACAAATAAAGTTACATTTGACGTAATATCATATTTATAATTTGCCCATAAACCTGAGACAACAGTGAGCTGTCAGGGGCGGGCTGGTTAGGTTCAAGGGGAACATGAACTTCATTGTCCCCTCTGTGCACATATGTCCTGTGAGCCCCAACCACAGAGGAGAATTCTATCCCATCTGGCTGAGCCTCTCAGTCTGTTGCCAACCTCACACCCATTTACATTTACATTTAAGTCATTTAGCAGACGCTCTTATCCAGAGCGACTTACAAATTGGTGCATTCACCTTATGACATCCAGTGGAACAGCCACTTTACAATAGTGCATCTAAATATTTTAAGGGGGGGGGGGTGAGAAGGATTACTTTATCCTATCCTAGGTATTCCTTAAAGAGGTGGGGTTTCAGGTGTCTCCGGAAGGTGGTGATTGACTCCGCTGTCCTGGCGTCGTGAGGGAGTTTGTTCCACCATTGCGGGGCCAGAGCAGCGAACAGTTTTGACTGGGCTGAGCGGGAACTGTACTTCCTCAGTGGTAGGGAGGCGAGCAGGCCAGAGGTGGATGAACGCAGTGCCCTTGTTTGGGTGTAGGGCCTGATCAGAGCCTGGAGGTACTGAGGTGCCGTTCCCCTCACAGCTCCGTAGGCAAGCACCATGGTCTTGTAGCGGATGCGAGCTTCAACTGGAAGCCAGTGGAGAGAGCGGAGGAGCGGGGTGACGTGAGAGAACTTGGGAAGGTTGAACACCAGACGGGCTGCGGCGTTCTGGATGAGTTGTAGGGGTTTAATGGCATAGGCAGGGAGCCCAGCCAACAGCGATTTGCAGTAATCCAGACGGGAGATGACAAGTGCCTGGATTAGGACCTGCGCCGCTTCCTGTGTGAGGCAGGGTCGTACTCTGCGGATGTTGTAGAGCATGAACCTTCAGGAACGGGCCACCGCCTTGATGTTAGTTGAGAACGACAGGGTGTTGTCCAGGATCATGCCAAGGTTCTTTGCGCTCTGGGAGGAGGACACAATGGAGTTGTCAACCGTGATGGCGAGATCATGGAACGGGCACTCCTTCCCGGGAGGAAGAGCAGCTCCGTCTTGCCGAGGTTCAGCTTGAGGTGGTGATCCGTCATCCACACTGATATGTCTGCCAGACATGCAGAGATGCGATTCGCCACCTGGTCATCAGAAGGGGAAAAGGAGAAGATTAATTGTGTGTCGTCTGCATAGCAATGATAGGAGAGACCATGTGAGGTTATGACAGAGCCAAGTGACTTGGTGTATAGCGAGAATAGGAGAGGGCCTAGAACCGAGCCCTGGGGGACACCAGTGGTGAGAGCGCGTGGTGAGGAGACAGATTCTCGCCACGCCACCTGGTAGGAGCGACCTGTCAGGTAGGACGCAATCAAGCGTGGGCCGCGCCGGATATGCCCAACTCGGAGAGGGTGGAGAGGAGGATCTGATGGTTCACAGTATCGAAGGCAGCCGATAGGTCTAGAAGGATGAGAGCAGAGGAGAGAGAGTTAGCTTTAGCAGTGCGGAGCGCCTCCGTGATACAGAGAAGAGCAGTCTCAGTTGAATGACTAGTCTTGAAACCTGACTGATTTGGATCAAGAAGGTCATTCTGAGAGAGATAGCGGGAGAGCTGGCCAAGGACGGCACGTTCAAGAGTTTTGGAGAGAAAAGAAATGTACCAAATTCTTCCCATCATTCTTCTTGAATGATGACTCACCAGCTTAGTAAAATATCGACTGAGCCATCACTGACCCCCAACTCCTGTGGACGTCAGGTGGGTACTTCTGTTCCCTCATTTGACGAGGAGGAATTTACTCTAGACTCACAGCGCAGTGAGCTTCTGCCGGCAGTTTACCCTCAGAGCCGCAGGTCAACGATATGTCAGTCCCATCTGTGGTGCCAAATTGTGGTGGATATTCTAAAGTAAGGATTTGCTGGAGTCCAAGTCAAACTAAGATTCTTTGTTTATCTGAGCTCAGGAGAATAGCGGAGTTACACAGTGCAGTGCAGACAGTCTGAATTCAGAAGCATTGGTTGACAAGCACATATCTTTCCAGTTTCTGTTCTTGGACAGAATACAGGACACAGGTGCAGCTGGTTTGCAACACAGAATTATACTCCCAAGAACAGGAGATGATATTAGGACAGTTTCACAAGGCTCAGTTATGTAGACGCATACAATTAAAACGTTCCCATTACACCCACAAACTGTTAGGGCCTACATAAAGCTGTCCTAACAGCAGAGCTTTCCTTTCACCATCATGTAGTGAACCTTTACCATTGCTTTACTTGGCTACCAGCGGAGCCTTCTCTGGCAGAAAAACTGTTGATTCATCCTCATTTACTGCTTTACATTTTTCTTGCTGATATGGTTGACTTGCTTTAACAAATGTGGTTTCTCCTGACAATTGAGATGTACAAACTATGGCATAAGGGGACGTATAAGGGCACAGGGAGAGACCCAGATGCAGACACGGGAGGCAGATGGTTTGAGTCTCTGATATATATTATAATCCAAGGGGCAGGCAAGTTAATGGTCATGGACAGGCAAAATATCATAACAAGGTCAGAGTCCAGGAGGTACAGAGTGGCAGGCAGGCTTGAGGTCAGGGCAGGCAGGCTTGAGGTCAGGGCAGGCAGGCTTGAGGTCAGGGCAGGCAGGCTTGAGGTCAGGGCAGGCAGGCTTGAGGTCAGGGCAGGCAGGCTTGAGGTCAGGGCAGGCAGGCTTGAGGTCAGGGCAGGCAGGCTTGAGGTCAGGGCAGGCAGGCAGGGGGGTTCAGAGTCAAGGCAGGCAAGGGTCTGGTTGACTTGAAAAACATGCTGGTTGACTTGACAAGACGAACTGGCAACAGACAAACAGGGAACTCCGGAATAAATTCCCAGGGACTAATGGGGAAAACGGGTGACACCTGGAGGGGGGTGGAGACAATCACAAAGACAGGTGAAACAGATCGAGTGGGTAAGAGGAAATCCGTCATTTTGATCAAGACATTAATGAGCGAGATAGGATGGACATAGTCAAAATAACTATTTGTTCATCACTTTTGAAAAGAACAGCGAAACAATTCAGAATATGGGCTGTTTTTACAGTTCTCTCTGTACACCAAGTCATAACCCTACAATAAATGAAGGCAGTATATAAGGAGACATGAAAGCACTTACAATATTTGATGATTACGTTTCTTCTAAAACAGGCTATAGTTACATGTGCACCACCAAGTCAAAGCAGTAGGCTAAGTTATGAGGGGGAAATGGACCAAATAATTAGGGTGAGGTACATGTGCTACTAACATCTTACCAAACAACATACACTTAATGTATGTATACTGTAGCTAAGAAAGTAATACTATCTCCCTGGCAATTTACATAATTTATGCAGCAGCATAAAATACAGCATACAATACATTTTTGTGCTGTGCTCACTTGAACAGGAAATTGGCATGGCGGTGCTTCCTGTGGGCACATTTTGTCATCAAACTATGTCATTCATGATTTATGGTGCTTCCAAGACAACTGGGAATTCGAAAAAACAAAAACAAGGTTGAATCATTCCAAGTTCCCGACTTGGATGACCATTCAAAACGTATTTTCCCAGTCGGAGCTTGAGTTCCCAGTTGTCTTGAACTTGGCAGAAGTCATGCTGGATTAACAGCATGGACAATGTTTTCAACCTTTCTGGCCCATCATGTTGAATGTTTGTCCTTCACTCCACTGAATAGCAGGTCAGTGATTACTTTGAAACGCTTGCAGTTAGCCACTGATTCCTTCCAAACCACTCATTGTTGAATTTGCGATTTCCAACTACATATGACAGGGATTGAAAAAGATTTGCCAGTAGATTGTCGAATTGATTCATGATGACTACTTGTTTAGCTTGCTAGCTATGATTTGTAAGATATGTTGACATGATCAGTCCAATCAAAGCTCGAGCTCTTCCCCTAGCTCTTCCCGTAGATTTTACGGTGGCGTAATGTCCCCATGAGTGACAGAACACTGAGCCAATCACAGCGCAACTAGAGAACATTACCAACCCCTAGGCTCCGTATTTTCCACTGGCTGCCCCACCACCACAGAAAGCATTGAGCTAGTATGAAACACTTGCATTTTTGGAGCTGCCTTACTCAAGAAAGCAAAAAAGAGACAATGTTTGTATGCAGCTTTATTAACTTTTTGTTTTACATTGTTTGCAAACTGATATGCGACACGTTTTAATGCTGAAGTGACATGCAAAACAGACAACAAACATTTATTTATTTATTTATTAAGCTAACCAGGTGGGGCTCAAAACAGCCCTGAGTGACGGGTCACCACTGTTTGTATTTAGAATTCCTTCCTCAGACCTTTCTTGATTGCCTATTACTGTAACTCAACTATAGTCTCTTTATTACTCTTTATTCTCTTTCTTACTCTCTATTTATTTTTGTAGTCAGATAAGCATTTGAATATGATAACTGCATAGTCTTATTGAGGGTCACATGTAAGGCATACAGTATATAATATGCATAAGTATCACATTTTACAGTAACTCACTACAGTAAATGGTAACCCCGACGTGATATATCTGACGGATACTTTGGACTAAATTGGAGTTTATTCCAATAGATTCCCCCAAAATAAAATTAAACCATGCATGAGGGAGAATATGCAAGCAATTTATATTTTTGAGTTATGGCAATTGACGATTATTAATGATTTGTCTCAAAAGCTGTTTAAAAAAGGCATGAATGTATAATATGCATACATATCGAAAATGTCCCCACCACACTGTTCATATGGGCCGAGCCCCTCCACGATTGGCTGTTTGGGATGTGTTATTCACATAGTGGGCTTGAGATTGAAGTGCGCAGAGATGGATAGTTTATTTAAAGCCTGAGTGAAGAGACCCCTTTCTAGTGAGTTATTTATTTACGTATTCTTTATGTTAACTGGTTGTAGTGTCACTGGCTGATAATACTTAGAGGCTATGCATTTTGATCAGGGGTGCCTCTACTGTAAGTGGAACAGAACAGAGGGAAAGGGAGGGATGAGGCGGAACATTTTATTGTTGGTGATAAGTTGCCTCTTGTTTCAGGTGCAGTTGATTTACGGCTCCTGATAACAATCTTGTTTGAGGAGAAATCAAATTACAATGTCTCATATGTTGTGCTGGTTGAGGTGGCGGCCGTGCTTGTGTGTGAGTGCGTGCGCGTGCGTGTGCATATGTGTGTGTGTGTGTGTGTGTGTGTGTGTGTGTGTGTGTGTGTGTGTGTGTGTGTGTGTGTGTGTGTGTGTGTGTGTGTGTGTGTGTGTGTGTGTGTGTGTGTGTGTGTGTGTGTGTGTGTGTGTGTGTGTGTGTGTGTGTGTGTGTGTAAGTAGATCTAGTCCATCCATGGGTTGTTGTTGCATTCATTATTTACTGAACACATAATGCATTCAATAAGAGCTATACAAACGTTTTTTATTTATTACATTTTTTTAAGAAACACATCCACTGAAACAAAGTATTTCTCATCTGTGATACTGTGAATGTCTTGTTTGTGTGAGCAAGTATCTTCTCCTTTATTCTCCATTCATTGTCACTCTCCCTTTTCTCCCTCCCTCTCTCTGTGTTCCAGGCAGGATGGAGTGGCAGGGGGCCCTTCCTCAGGATCATGCCTTCGTAGAGCACCTGCTTTCTGGGCTTCCCAGAGAGCTGGAGATTCAACAGCTGCTCAAAAACACAGAGGACAAAGTCAAGCTCAATGCCTGCAGGTCAGTATCTCTTAGAACCGCTATAACTAGGACTCAGGGCCCGTATTCACCAATTGTCTGATCTAGGATCAGGTCTAGGATCAGGTCCCCCCTCTTATTCTTAATGATTTAAAAGTCTAAACTGATTCTAGATCAGCACTGAGATGCTTTATGAATATGGGCTCTGGTCAGGTTATGTGGTCAAGTGAAAGTCCCGGCCCTAATGCTTCTATTGGAATGTGAGCACAGCCAGCGAAGGTTCCATGCAGCAGAGGATGAGGTCAGAGTTGGGCACTATGCCATCTGGTGGAATGAGCAGTATTCTTGGTAGAGAAAGGAGCTTGTCATCCCGAGAAGCTTTGTTAGTTGATGCGGTTGCCCAGAGGATCCATCTATGCCACACTGAGGTTCTCTTACTGTCAAAGTCCTTCTGACAGGAGGTGAAACTCGAGAGTTTGGACACTCACACACGCACACACAAACACGCACGCACACACGCACGCACGCACGCACACACACACACACACACACACACACACACACACACACACACACACACACACACACACACACACACACACACACACACACACACACACACACACACACACCCAGGCACACTGTCACGCACACATGTACGAATTTACACACACAGTCAGTTTTGAGCTGACATCTCCCAATTCTTGTCCTTGTGCTCCTCTGTGTAGGTGGGCACATTTGAAGTGGATTCCCAGACTGAATAATGTGTTGTATTCAAGACATTAACATTGAGAAGAGGGTTATTCCACCTCAAAAAGCACAAGAAATAGGATTTAGACACCCACCATTATTCTGATATTGTTTCTGTAGTTGGTAACAGATACAATTAGAATTCCTGAAACATTATTATGATCTCTAAGATATTAAGCTAATTCATTGCACCCAAATTGGACAATTTCAACGTATAGGATTCAGATAATATTCTATAAATGTACCCAACATCCGATTTGGACCAAATGTATTCCTAACAATGACTAAGACACAAAGGAATCCCCCCCAAAAGAATGTAAAAGCCACCCACGGACTCCCCACACCAATCCCACCCCAACAACCAATATACAGTATCAGTTCTCTGTGTTTGGCAAGTATTATGAAGCTGCTGCTTGGAGTTTTGCTTCGCTTGCATTATTACTTGAAGTCGCTTGCATTATTTACCTTAAAGTAGTGGGAAAGTACCAGGTTTTGACCACTGGATGTCACTGTTCCTGCTATGCTACCACACTCCTTTATCAATTTTGCTGGTCTCTTGTGTTTATTAAATAGATCACAACATTTCCTTTGCAACTTTGGGTAGAAAAACAAATAGATTTGGCTCATTATGAAAATGTACAGATATTACAGCTGAATTTGAGGAGTGAATGGTTTTTAAAACACTCCTCATTTACATTTAGATATTTTGTGAGCTTTAAGACAATTCCGTCTAAAAAAGCCACGAAGCAGAGACTTCAAGCGTTAGAAAATGCACTAATCTCAATGTGCCCTTTACAATGAACAGATCTTTCTCCAACCCATATGAAAGAACATGCTTTTACCGTAATAATTCAGATAAATATCCTCTGATTGACTGTCTCCCTTTTATTGTGTTTCAATACTGATACCCGTTCGGAGTATTCCATCCATTTATGACACAGCATGATAACTATATCTGCTTATAGTAAAGGAGTGAATCTTAACTTAAGATATGTGCCTGTCTGGACTGTTATGCCAATCTAGCATAGACAGTTTAAGCATACATTTGAATCATATCCCATCTTGGGATTTATACATGAAGGGGAACCTTACACCTTCTTTCTCACCACATTCCACTGACTATTTTTGAGGTGTGTGAACACGACTTTGATGGCAACCTCTGCTCCAATATTACCATAGTATTCTTGTCCGCCCTGCATGGGCTGGCTCTACAGGCCACTCAATTTTATGTCTGTCATTCTCTTTCGTTCGTTCTCTCTCTCTTTGAAAACACACGACAATCAGGACAGGGTTACATGGAGGAGGCTCTCAATGTTTTGATGGAAATATTGAGAGAGAGGAACCAGAGGAGATGGGGCATAGGGATGGAGGGAGATAGATAGGGCGAAAGAGAGATGGATAAATCTAGCTATATTTCAGCTCTTTTATCCTTTGTGCTGCTGTGAGGGCGAGGACAGACGATGAGGGACAGGCTAAATGTGGCGGCTGGACAAAGCCTCTCACTCTCACACCATTAGCCTAGCGTCTGTGTCTCATGCCCCGTTTTTTCACCCTCTTTTTTGAGGGGGCGGGAGGGGGGGAGGTGAAATAAATAAAGATTCCACATCTTGAAAAGAAAACTCTTTGGTAGGTAATTCAAGGCTTATTACTGAAGGCCAAACCATTGTTCTGCCTTCTAAACATTAAAGGCTTATTTTGTGTTCCCGTGGAGATGGGAGAGGGATAACCATTATGAGAACAAAGGGAATAGAGAATTGGGCAAAAAATAAGGCGATCCACACTCTGTCTGCACCTCTGGTCAGTCAGCCTTGGACTCATTTCAGCCCATTTGAGGCTCCACTCAAATAGTACTCCCACCAGGGTGGGCCTCTGTTACACATGCGCACACACAGTCACACACACACACCTGCTGCCTAATCTACTTATCAGTGTCTGGGAAAAGGTATGGAAGGAAGAGAGTAAGGGGATGCGGGATGTGCAGACTGGGGCCCGCTCCCATGAAGGGGGGCTTTAGTGTGTGGGTCAGACTGGCTGGCCTGCTCCCATGAAGGAAGGCTTTAATCAGTGTGTGGGTCAGACTGGCTGGCCCGCTCCCATGAAGGAAGGCTTTAACCAGTGTGTGGGTCAGACTGGCCACTTTAACCAGCCCCCGCTCCCATGAAGGAAGGCCTTAATCCAGTGGCTGGCCCGCTCCCATGAAGGAAGGCTTTAACCAGTGTGTGGGTCAGACTGGCAGGCCCGCTCCCATGAAGCCTTAATCAGTGTGTGGGTCAGACTCCCATGAAGGAAGGCTTTAACCAGTGTGTGGGTCAGACTGGCTGGCCCGCTCCCATGAAGGAAGGCTTTAACCAGTGTGTGGGTCAGACTGGCTGGCCCGCTCCCATGAAGGAAGGCCTTAACCAGTGTGTGGGTCAGACTGGCTGGCCCGCTCCCATGAAGGAAGGCTTTAACCAGTGTGTGGGTCAGACTGGCAGGCCCGCTCCCATGAAGGAAGGCCTTAACCAGTGTGTGGGTCAGACTGGCTGGCCCGCTCCCATGAAGGAAGGCTTTAACCAGTGTGTGGGTCAGACTGGCTGGCCCGCTCCCATGAAGGAAGGCTTTAACCAGTGTGTGGGTCAGACTGGCTGGCCCGCTCCCATGAAGGAAGGCTTTAACCAGTGTGTGGGTCAGACTGGCTGGCCTGCTCCCATGAAGGAAGGCTTTAACCAATGTGTGGGTCAGACTGGCTGGCCCTCTCCCATCCAATCAAATCAAATCAAATGCATTTATATAGCCCTTCGTACATCAGCTGATATCTCAAAGTGCTGTACAGAAACCCAGCCTAAAACCCCAAACAGCAAGCAATGCAGGTGTAGAAGCACGGTGGCTCGGAAAACCTAGGAAGAAACCTAGAGAAGAACCAGGCTATGTGGGGTGGCCAGTTCTCTTCTGGCTGTGCCGGGTGGAGATTATAACAGAAAATGGCCAAGATGTTCAAATGTTCATAAATGACCAGCATGGTTGAATAATAATAAGGCAGAACAGTTGAAACTGGAGCAGCAGCACGGTCAGGTGGACTGGGGACAGCAAGGAGTCATCATGTCAGGTAGTCCTGGGGCATGGTCCTAGAGCTCAGGTCCTCCGAGAGAGAGAAAGAAAGAGAGAATTAGAGAGAGCATATGTGGGGTGGCCAGTCCTCTTCTGGCTGTGCTGGGTGGAGATTATAACAGAACATGGCCAAGATGTTCAAATATTCATAAATGACCAGTATGGTCGAATAATAATAAGGCAGAACAGTTGAAACTGGAGCAGCAGCACGGCCAGGTGGACTGGGGACTGCAAGGAGTCATCATGTCAGGTAGTCCTGGGGCATGGTCCTAGGGCTCAGGTCCTCCGAGAGAGAGAAAGAAAGAGAGAAGGAGAAAATTAGAGAACGCACACTTAGATTCACACAGGACACCGAATAGGACAGGAGCAGTACTCCAGATATAACAAACTGACCCTAGCCCCCCGACACATAAACTACTGCAGCATAAATACTGGAGGCTGAGACAGGAGGGGTCAGGAGACACTGTGGCCCCATCCGAGGACACCCCCGGACAGGGCCAAACAGGAAGGATATAACCCCACCCACTTTGCCAAAGCACAGCTCCCACACAACGAGAGGGATATCTTCAACCACCAACTTACCATCCTGAAAATGAAGGAAGGCTCCCATGAAGGAAGGCTTTAACCAGTGTGTGTGTCAGACTGGCTGGCCCTCTCCCATGAAGGAAGGCTTTACCAGCGTGTCGGTCAGACTGGCTGGCCCGCTCCCATGAAGGAAGGCCTTAACCAGTGTGTGTGTCAGACTGGCTGGCCCGCTCCCATGAAGGAAGGCCTTAACCAGTGTGTGTGTCAGACTGGCTGGCCCGCTCCCATGAAGGAAGGCCTTAACCAGTGTGTGTGTCAGACTGGCTGGCCCGCTCCCATGAAGGAAGGCCTTAATCAGTGTGTGGGTCAGACTGGCTGGCCCCCTCCCATGAAGGAAGGCTTTAACCAGTGTGTGGGTCAGACTGGCTGGCCCGCTCCCATGAAGGAAGGCTTTAACCAGTGTGTGGGTCAGGCTGGCTGGCCCGCTCCCATGAAGGAAGGCTTTAACCAGTGTGTGGGTCAGACTGGCTGGCCTGCTCCCAGCTCTCAGATGTCAGAGATTTGCCTAAGAGCTGTTCCCTAATTGAAGGAGATAGGCTGGCAACGGGCCCGGCTCCCCAAATTGAAATGCTGTAATCCATTATGTTTCATCAAATGGGACACATTAGAGGCCAGCAGGAAAAGGCCTCTAATGAAGTGTCAGTGCAGGCCAAGGGCCGCCGACGCCTTTCAGCAAGTGGCTTACACTAGCTTACACTTGTGTGTGTGTGTGTGCCTGCCAATCTATCTCCTAGTTATATCTGTGTGTGTGTGTGTGTGTGTGTGTGTGTGTGTGTGTGTGTGTGTGTGTGTGTGTGTGTGTGTGTGTGTGTGTGTGTGTGTGTGTGTGTGTGTGTGTGTGTGTGTGTGTGTGTGTGCGTGCACGCGTGCGGTCTCTGTGGCAAGGTTGAGGGCACTAAGTGGGCCACAGGCAGGACGAGGGAGGATCCATTTTCAGGCTGTTCATTGAACCCCATTCACTCTCATTCTAGTGTAGAATGGAGCCCTTTGATGGGGCAAATATTTGGTTCCCAGGTGGCCGGTCTGGTTTGGAGCTGGGGATTATTTGAAAGGGAAAGGGATCTCTTCCTGACCCTCCTCTGCTCTCCTCTCCCTGGAGCGCGACAGACAGCCCACCCACACTAAATTAATTTTGACAAGGAACTTAAGATAAAGTCAAAGCACTGACTAATCACAGGATTGGTCACAGAGCTGTGAAATGTATTTTAAAAAAGCCATCCGATCACTCCTTTCTTTGGGGAGAGAGGGTGGGAAGGAGGGGTGGTGGTGGGGCCAGGCTGTATTGCAATTTCTTTCTATAGCCCAATCTGAAAAACGATTATATTTTTAGGGGGTGAGTAAGGAGTAAAGGAGATGATTGACATGTTTGTCGAGATATCCTAAAGAAACCTCTTCTCCACTCATCTCTCAGCTTTTTGTTCAGCTTTAACTTAGTGGTCTTCTCCACCTCTGCTCTGTCCGTTTAATATTTTGACATGGAGAATTGACCGGTGTTCTTTTCTGTATCTTCAATTTTTTGCCAAAATGTTTGTTTCTTTCTCTGTCCAGCTTCTTTTTTGTCTCTATCTCTCTGTATTAGCTGTCTCTATCTCTCTGCATTAGCTGTGTCTATCTGCCTGCACTAGCTGTCTCAATCTCTCTATATTAGCTGTCTCTATCTCTCTGTATTAGCTGCCCCTATCTCTCTGTATCAGCTGTCTCTATCTCTCTGCATTAGCTGTCTCTCTCTCTCTGTATTAGCTGTCTATATCTCTCTGTATTAGATGTCTCAATCTGTATTAGCTGTCTCTATCTCTCTATATTAGCTGTCTCTATCTCTTTGTATTAGCTGTCTCAATCTCTCTGAATTAGCTGTCTCTATATCTCTAAATTAGCTGTCCTCATCTCTCTGTATCGGCTGTTCCAATCTCTCTGCATTAGCCGTCTCTATCTCTCTGCATTAGCTGTCTCTATCTCTCTATATTAGCTGTCTCTATCTCTCTGTATTAGCTATCTCTATATCTCTGTATTAGCTGTCTCTATCTCTTTGTATTAGCTGTCTCAATCTCTCTGAATTAGCCGTTTCTATATCTCTAAATTAGCTGTCCTCATCTCTCTGTATCGGCTGTTCCTATCTCTCTGCATTAGCTCTCACTATCTCTCTGCATTAGCCATCTCTATCTCTCTGCATTAGCTGTCTCTATCTCTCTGCATTAGCTGTCTCTATCTCTCTGCATTAGCTGTCTCTACCTCTCTGCATTAGCTGTCTCTACCTCTCTGCATTAGACGTCTCTATCTCTCTGCATTAGCTGTCTCTACTTAGCGTTAGCTGTATCGATCTCTCTGCATTAACTGGCTCTATCTCTCTGCAGCTTGCGAGCTGTGTGCAGTGAAAGTAATTGTGGTTGAGGCTAATCCCATAGAGTTGATTAATTTGCAGGTAGTTCCCACACCTCGGGGCTAAAGGTGGGGCATTGTGGAGAGCTGGGAGGGGAGGACTCCTTCACATAGTCCACACACCCTGAGTTCGCCCCCCAGTCTGGCAGGTGGCACACACACATTAAATCAAACTAACTCCTACAGTGAACCTTCAAAGCTGGAATGAGCAGAAAAGAGAGAGGGGTGGGAGAGAAGTAGGGGATGTGTGTGTGTGTGTGTGTGTGTGTGTGTGTGTGTGTGTGTGTGTGTGTGTGTGTGTGTGTGTGTGTGTGTGTGTGTGTGTGTGTGTGTGTGTGTGTGTGTGTGTGTGTGTGGCCATATGTGTTTACGTGTGTTCGCCCCGGCGTCTTTCTACACTTCCGGTCAGAAGTTCTAGAACACAGACTCATTCAAGGGTTTTTCTTTATTTGTGCTATTTTCTACAATGTAGAATAATAATGAAGACATCAAATCTATGAAATAACACATATGGTATCATGAAGTAACCAAAAAAGTGTTAAACAAATCAAAATATATTTTATATTTAAGATTCTTCAAATAGCCACCCTTTGCCTTGATTACAGCTTTGAACTCTTGGCATTCACTCAAGCAGCTTCACCTGAAATGTTTTTCCAACAGTCTTGAAGGAGTTTCAACATATGCTGAGCACTTGTTAAAACATTCCAGAAAAGCAACCAACAAGTGCTCAGCATATGTGGGAACTCCTTAGAGAATTTTGGAAAATAATTCCAGGTGAAGCTGGTTGAGATAATGCCAAGAGTGTGCAAAGCTGTCATTAAATATATTTTGATTTGTTTAATAGTTTTTTGGTTACTACATGTTTCCATATGTGTTATTTCATAGTTTTGATGTGTTCACTATTATTCTACAATGTAGAAAATAGTGCAAATAAAGAAAACCCTTGTATGAGTAGGTGTTCTAGATCTTTTGACCGGTAGTGTATATAAGGAGGGGAAGGGAGTAAAATGGTGTGTTTCGATGGAGTTGAGGAGGCAGACTGAAGGCCCAGATGGAAGCTCATTTAAGACCCACTGTGTGAGTAAAGCCCTGGGGGGAGCCCAGAACACACATTCACATTTACGACTAACATCAAATAGACTGACTTTATCTGCCTCTCATATCACTCACATTAGACCATTCACACAGTAATAGCAACAGCTAGAAATGTGGGGCTAAAACAAATGTCAGCCGTAATTGATTTGGTTGGTAGAGTGGAACTAGTGATTTCTTGTTCTGTTATATAGAGAGCAATATTAATGGCATCTTTTTGTAGACACTAACGGAGGCTAACTCCGCCATGGCTCGTTGGCCAAAGCCTATGGGGAAATTAATGTTTTTTTTGGAGGGCTTCTGGATAAACGCAGAAAGTAAGGTCTGTAGTAAACACAGGCTTAGGAGATCTTATACGTTTTGTTCTATGAGATAATCTTCATCAGCTATTTTGAAGCATTTATGTAATCAAAACAAGCACATAACGGCTTCATAATTCATACAGGTCATGCTAACTGACTGATATTATCTCACAGAAGAAAACATATAAGATATTCTAAGCCTGTGTTAACATCAGACCTGAATTTCGGGCCATTATTCCAAAACCCCATTCTTTCCCTATTGACTTGACCCATTTTTCATTTATTTATCCATTATTCACCAGGTAAGTTGACTGAGAACACGTTCTCATTTGCAGCAACAACCTGGGGAATAGTTACAGGGAAGAGGAGGGGGATGAATGAGCCAATTGTAAACTGGGGATTATTAGGTGACCGTGATGGTTTGAGGGCCAGATTGGGAATTTATCCAGGACACCAGGGTTAACACCCCTACTCTTACAATAAGTGCCATGGGATCTTTAATGACCTCAGAGAGTCAGGACACCCGTTTAACGTCCCATCCGAAAGACGGCACCCTACACAGGGCAGTGTCCCCAATCACTGCCCTGGGGCATTGGGATATTATTATTTTTTTTTAGACCAGAGGAAAGAGTGCCTCTGTAACGGTTCTCTTGGTGTGAAGGAGAGTCGGACCAAAATGCAGCGTGTAGATTGCGATCCATGTTTTAATAAACAAACATAACACAAATCTAAATACAAACACTACAAAAAAAACAATAAACGTAACAAAAACCAAAACAGCCTATACTTGTGTACACTAACACATAGACAGGAACAAGGACACTAAGGACAATCAACCACGACAAACTCAAAGAATATGGCTGCCTAAATATGGTTCCCAATCAGAGACAACGATAAACACCTGCCTCTGATTGAGAACCACTCCAGACAGCCATAGACTTTGCTAGATCACCCCACTAGCTACAATCCCAATATATACACACCACATACAAAAACCCATGCCACACCCTGGCCTGACCCAATACATGAAGATAAACACAAAATACTTTGACCAGGGCGTGACAGCCTCCTACTGGCCCTCCAACACCACTTCCAGCAGCATCTGGTGTCCCATCCAGGAACTGACCAGGACCAACCCTGTTTTAGCTTCAGAAGCAAGCTAGCAGTGGTATGCAGGGTGGTATGCTGCTGGCAAATAGGAATGGCAGGACAAACCAGAAGTAACTGGTTTTTAGGAAGACAAGGTTTTCAGTTCTATTGCTTTATTTGGTGGATCAAACCATGCATACGTACTCAGTGATATGCTGACTAGATTATTATGCACAAGAAAACCTTTCTCTCGATTTCATTTGATCCTGTCATACTTGAACCCTGTGACATCCAAGAGAAGGCCATAGAAGTCATACAATACAATTTAAAAAACAGCAATTAAATGCTGTCAGCGTTTCTCACACAAGCTGTTAGTGACGGGAGTTAGTTGGAGCTAGTGTTGTTTTACAACTAGCTCTGGGTGATCATTCTCCTGACTGGGAGAGTTTCAATTCCCTCCAACACAACTTATCACCACTCTGATGTCCTCTGTGGTTTCACAAACACACCACCACTGCCCCAAAGTATTCAGGTTTTCTGTCAGTCCGCACCTTAGCATCAAATAAATAATTAAATATTCTGTGTGTACAGTATGTTTATATAGAGCTTTCCTCTAGCCAACTAAAAGCAACTCTGTGCAGTATTCAAACCACAGCGATTTAGATACAGATCGTTAAAGTCTATAATGTTTTATGCCTCACGTTTTCCCCCTGGAATGAAAGTGTCAGTATTTAATGTGTCATCATTGGAAGACATCTGGATGTGTGCATCATGGTCTGGGAGCGGACAGGAGGTGCTTTATAGGCCTGGGGTGGTGGATGAGCTGGGTGCTAGTAAACTGGAGCTGTTTCCTTTTCTCTCTCTCTCTCTTATTCCCTCCTTCCCTACATCCCTCACTCCCTCTCTCTCACACACACACACACACACACACACACACACACACACACACACACACACACACACACACACACACACACACACACACACACACACACACACACACACACACACACACACACACACACACACACACACAGACACACACACCACAGACGAGTGCTAGCATTGATTTGCATGGAAACTACTAAACATGTTGAGCCCGCGGATGTCATTTCTAATCTGTCACATTAAAGGTGAGACAGAATTGCTGATGCAGTCTGTTAATATGGAAGGCCTGCCTGCCTTTGTGTGTGTGTGTGTGTGTGTGTGTGTGTGTGTGTGTGTGTGTGTGTGTGTGTGTGTGTGTGTGTGTGTGTGTGTGTGTGTGTGTGTGTGTGTGTGTGTGTGTGTGTGTGTGTGTGTGTGGCGAGGAGATGACAGAGACGTGACACTGGGAGACGAGCCTGTATCAGACGTCTGTAACACGACTTCACACCAGACACTCAGTACACACACACTCACACCCAGCAGGGATATATTGATGTCTGTGTTCATTACCGCTGATGTGTCTCTCCCAGGGTTTGGGGATATGTGTGTGTGTGTGTGTGTGTGTGTGTGTGTGTGTGTGTGTGTGTGTGTGTGTGTGTGTGTGTGTGTGTGTGTGTGTGTGTGTGTGTGTGTGTGTGTGTGTGTGTGTGTGTGTGTGTGTGTGTGTGTGTGTATGTGTGTGTGTGTGTCTGTGTGTGGGTGTGTATGGCCATATGTGTTTACGTGTGTTTGGGGGGGATACAGTACTGTTATGGGGTATGTGATGGCAGTGACAGTCAGAGGTTTATTGTGAGTGGCATGTCTCTGTCCCTTTCCAGGATTGAGCAGTGTCTGAAGGAACTGCAGGGGAAGATGGGTGAGTCCTGGACGGCGGAGTGTCCGCCCAGCCCCACAGAATGTCTGCAGTGGTTTAACCCACAGAAACCAGCACTGTCAGGCCTGTCGCCACAGGATACCAAGAGCGTCTTGACTTCCTGAAAGCTGCGGGAATAATCAATGGTGTAAAATACTTCAGTAAAAATACTTGAAAGTTCCACTTAAGTTGTTTTTATGGGTATCTGTACTTCACGTTGCTATTTATATTTTTTACAACTTTTACTTCACTACATTCCTAAAGAAAACAATTTACTTTTTACTCCATACATTTTTCCTGACACCCAAAATTACTCGTTACATTTTGAATGCTTAGCAGGTCAGGAAAATTGTGTAATTTACACACTTATCAAGAGAACATCCCTGGTCGTCCCTACTGCCTCTGATCTAGCAGACTCACTGAAACATTAAAACACTTTGTTTGTAATACCTTAGTGTTGGAGTGTGCTCCTGGCAATCCGTAAATAAATAAAAAAACAAGGAAATGGTACTGTCTGGTTTGCTTAATATAAGGAATTTGAAATTTTAACTTTTTCTTTTGATACTTAAGTATATTTTAGCAATAATATTTACTTTTGATACGACCGTTCAAAAGTTTGGGTTCACTTAGAAATGTTATTGTTTTTGAAAATGTTTTTGCATTTTTTTGCTGAGTTGCAGAGTTGCAAAGAAAAAGCCATATCTCAGACTGGCCAATAAAAAGAAAAGATTAAGATAGGCAAACGAACACATACACTGGACAGAGGAACTCTGCCTAGAAGACCAGCAACCCAGAGTCGCCCCTTCACTGTTGACGTTGAGACTGGTGTTTTACAGGTACTATTTAATGAAACTGCCAGTTGAGGACTTGTGAGGCATCTGTTTCTCAAACTGGAAACACTAATGTACTTGTCCTCTTGCTCAGTTGTGCACCGGGGCCTCCCACTTCTCTTTCCGTTCGGGTTAGAGACAGTTTGCCCTGTTCTGTGAAGGGAGTAGTACACAGTGTTGTACAAGATCTTCTGTTTCTTGGCAATTTCTCGCATGGAATATCCTTCATTTTTCAGAACAAGAATAGACTGACGAGTTTCAGAAGAAAGGTCTTTGTTTCTGGCCATGTAATCGGACCCACAAATGCTGATGCTCCAGATACTCAATCAGTCTAAAGGGGTGTGAACTTAAAATGCACAACGATATGTATTTCACTAGTCTGCGAAAATGTTCTTCCCACATCTACAAGTAAATGTAATCAGTTAACTTTAATTCTGAGCATTGCATTTTTTTGTTGCAAAAACCCATAACTGATCAATCTGATGAAAAAGGTGTGTTGATCATATTGATACCTCCGGGGTGACAGCGCTCGGGAGAGCCATGAGGTGTGGGACGAGGTGGGGCTCCATCTGCTGGACACACTGACCTCTCCCCGTCCCTCAGCGGATCCACTGCCTGCAGTAGCTCTTCTTCCTCTACCTGAACACTTTGTCCTGGAAACTGGATGCCATGACGGGAGAGAGTGTGAGAATACAGTGAAGGACAACAGCACGCTCAGCAGCGGCAAGGGAAGGAAGACACACATACACACTAAGAGACACACATCAGCGGTAATGAACACAGGCATCAATATATCCCTGCTGGGTGTGAGTGTGTGTGTACTGAGTGTCTGGTGTGAAGTGGTGTTACAGACGTCTGATACAGGCGCGTCTCCCAGTGTCACATCTCTCTCATCCCCTCGCGGCAGGCAAGCAGGCAGGCAGGCAGGCAGGCAGGCAGGCAGGCAAGCAGGCAGGCAGGCAAGCAGGCAAGCAGGCAGGCAAGCAGGCAAGCAGGCAGGCAGGCTGGCAGGCAGGCAGGCAGGCCTTTCATATTAACAGAGCACAGTAAGGACCAAGGTTGCTGCAGGTCAGTGGATTAACCCGTCCCTCTCTGTGTGCTGTACCACACTCTGCTCACTCAGACCAGGTGCTGGAGAAGGAGCTCTGCTGCTATATGTTCATTTAATTTCCACTCCTTTGAACATAGGTTGAGTTTTCAGTCTACTACTAGAGTGCTTCACTTTAGGCTTTCCTAAGCAACCAAGGGTAAAACGGGCAAAGATAACCTTGGTTTTGAGCACAGGCCTAGAGAGTAGAGGCCTTGTAGCCTATCCTTCACGGCTAAGGCTAAAGCTAAAGGTTGAGAGAGAGCCAAGCAATCATTGAATGGTTCCTTGTGTTATCAGCCTTGTGCAAGAGAGAGGAACAGAATGAATCAGATGAGAAGTGTTTATAGAAATTTGATATAAAGTTATTTATCTTGTGAGAATCCTTTGTGGGAAAGAAAGGGTGATGTACAGCGACTGGAGAACAGCAAAGCAGTACATGGTGTGTCACATTATTCCTCATACTCCATGTTTGGCTCTCTGATTGGCCTATTTATGGGATATACGGGGTAAACATCCACAAAGTACACTATGCCATTGTTTACTTTCCTAAAATGGTGCATATGTCAGGCTTACTTCCTTCTGGGGATGGGAAGTGGGCTTTTTACATCTCCTACACACAGCCTCTCCCTCCCTGCCTCTCTCCAACTCTCTCGCTCTCTGTCCCTCTCCTTAAACGTGAGATGAGAGAAGGCAGCCGGGGTAATTGGCCATGCGTCAGTTAGCCTGTTTGATCACGTAATGCCACGCGGCGGTGGCAGTGGGTACACGCTTACGAGCCGCTCAACAAACCGTCAAATGTAGCACCGGAGGCAGAACATTGCCCCAAAGGGTAGCAGCGCCCCCATCGTGTAACAACTATAAAGCCATGCAGTTTTTTGCCTTGTGTCGCTCGTGTCGTGTGAGTGCCTGCTCTACACTAGCAAAAGTGACTTGTTGGAACAACTTACATTAATTACTTCAAGTGGTATCACATAAATCAGTTCAGTTTTTTCACAGATAAATACAGAGAAATATTTGTAATGTAATTATTAGCTCAATGATACAATGTAAACCCCAAGATATGTTAAACTCAAATACTTCTCAGAAACTGAACTCAAAGTCAACAAAAAGTCATTATTACTTAAACATGTTGTGCTACTGACTCAACACTAAATGAGAAGTCAAATCAACTTTTTGTAGGTTATGATAGCACATTCACTTTTAACCCAACATGCTCTACCGCAGGTAGATTTGTTTGTAATATCTGTGTTTTTGCATGTACATTGATTGATTAATCTTATGCTACACAAAGACACAGTGTAAATACCATATATTTTTCTAAACGAATCCAATCATTTAGTTAAATGTTTTGCTCCCATAACTGAAATGGTTGTTCCAGTTTAAATGGCTTAGCTAGTCTCCTCACACTATTCCTAACTATTCCTAAATCATTATGAATGCAGGTTGCGGGTGAATAAAAATTCCAAATATTGGATATCCTAACTCTGGCTGGATTTTAATAGAGTATCACATTATGACTCATAATACCCATAAAGCCTAGTGGAAAAACAGGGAAATGGTTCCAATAGTTTTTCCACCATTCAGTTTTTCCCGAAAGGGATTTTAGAAACACTTGAAATAAGGGCTGTGTTTCGTTTAGGCTTACCCTGGCATTTTGTTTTCATAACCATATACATTTCTCTAGGACAAGGTCACTTTTAGCAATACATTAACCTGTATTTACCCCCAAAAATGAAAAAATTAATGTGGCCATCATAAAGAACTACAAATGCCACGATGATCTGGATGAGACTGACGAATTGAGGCATTAACTATCTAATGTTAGCTAAATGTAATAATTAATATATTGGGAACATGTTTTTAAATTAAAAATTCTTTGAACTGTCTTGTGCAAGTTTTAAATTGACACAATACCTGGTAGTAAAGGTGTCAGCTAGAGATGATATGCAGGAGCTTGCAGGGATTTGTAGTTTTTCATGATGTCTACTTTGATGCTAAATCTTTTAGTAAATAGAGCCGAATATATCCTTGAGAGATTTACATGGTTATGAAAACATCATGCCGTGGTAAGCCTACACGAAACACAGCCAGCATAATGTGACTTGCAGGTAGTGTTGCAAAATTCTGGTACATTTCCCAGATTTTCCCAAAATCCCGGTTGGAAGATTCCTGATATTCTGCAACCAGGATTTTTTTTTAAACTGGGAATGTTGTTAAAGTTACTGATGTTTCAGGCCACTGTATTAGGGTAAAGCTCGACCTCCAAATAAGGCCTTATGAGATATGTAGTGTGTTGCCATAAAGAGTTGAATTAATAATGATAATATTTGCCTAGGAACTCACTTTGTGAAGGCCACAGACTGAAAATGAACAAATTCAACAACCTTGTCTCTGTCAGTAACAAATACAGTCCTGGGTAGGAACTCTACAATTCACTTCAAAAGACAAGGTACACTGGAAAATTAGATTGGAGGCGTGGCTTAGTTGCTCAAAAATGTCAAGTTGAAACAACTCAAATCTGGACCCTCAACAGTGCGTGTCAAACTCATTCCTATGAGGGCCGAGTGTCTGAGGGTTTTTGCTCCTCCCTTGTACTTGATTTATGAATTAAGATCATTAATTAGTAAATAACTCCCCTCACCTTGTTGTCTGGATCTTAATTGAAAGGAAAAACCAAAACCTGCAGACACTCCTGTTCTACAGAGTCACAGTGGTGGGTTTCCTCAAAGGTTTTGAGTAATGACGGCACATTAGGGTTTACAGTGTACTTGTATCATTAGATTATAATCAAATCAATAATTAACCTCAGTAAAATCTAATTTGACTGCAACTCAACTGCAATTTCTTGATTATTTGCTTTGCAGAAAACTAAAATACAATGCAATTACAACCTTATAATTAGGCTTAAAGAAAAGCACATGAATTGATTGGAGTAACTTAACTGTGTTACTTCAATAGGTAGCATCTAATTGAATAAATTTCCTACAAATTAAAATATTAGGTTGCACTATAGAAATGATATCGGAGCTCTGAGGCATGCGTCGAAAGCACTAAGCAGCTAACTTCGAAGCACGGTCGAAGCAGTGTCCATACTTGTATCACTTTAACAGAAGTACGTCAACCTTGACCTCTAAAGCTTTGTTTGATCATGTGTTTTTTCAAACCATGTGTTGCAAAAATGTGAGATCCCACAGATTTTTCCACAGTTCCACTGCTTCCTTTCATTCCAAGCTGTTTGAAGCACCGACCTCTACTGGAATGGCTTTCGGGCTAACGGGTGGGCAACAATAACAAGCTGAAAGCCAATAAACCACACCTACAACTCTTCTGATAGGCTGATGCCACAACATTGCCCACACCTCTTATCAACAGTCCTGAATATGAGGTGTTGAAAGCAATTTCAAACCTTTCATTCAATAAAAGAAAATCTAATTGATCTGTTGAATTTATCATTGGATTTCAGGCAAGTTGAATAGAATAGGTTAAATGAACCAAAGTTACATTTTCTATTATTTCAATCAGTAAAAGCACTTCAGATGAACATCAACCCCATCCCACTTTTTACAGTGTTACTGTGGGATGGGGATCAGGCCTGGGATGGGGAACGGGCCTGTGGGATGGGGATCAGGCCTGGGATGGGGAACGGGCCTGTGGGATGGGGATCAGGCCTGGGATGGGGAACGGGCCTGTGGGATGGGGATTAGGCCTGGGATGGGGAATGGGCCTGTGGGATGGGGATCAGGCCTGGGATGGGGAACGGGCCTGTGGGATGGGGATCAGGCCTGGGATGGGGAACGGGCCTGTGGGATGGGGTCAGGCTTGGGATGGGGATCAGGCCTGGGATGGGGAACGGGCCTGTGGGATGGGGATCAGGCCTGGGAAGGGGAATGGGCCTGTGGGATTGGGATCAGGCCTGGGATGGGGAACGGGCCTGTGGGATGGGGATCAGGCCTGGGAAGGGGAATGGGCCTGTGGGATTGGGATCAGGCCTGGGATGGGGAACGGGCCTGTGGGATGGGGATCAGACCTGGGATGGGGAACAGGCCTGTGGGATGGGGAACGGGCCTGTGGGATGGGGAACAGGCCTGGGATGGGGAACGGGCCTGTGGGATGGGGAACGGGCCTGTGGGATGGGGATCAGGCCTGGGATGGGGACTGGCCTGGGATGGGGATCAGCACTGTGGGATGGGGATCAGGCCTGGGATGGGGAACGGGCCTGTGGGATGGGGATCAGGCCTGGGATGGGGATCAGGCCTGGGATGGGGAACAGGCCTGGGATGGGGATCGGCACTGTGGGATGGGGATCAGGCCTGGGATGGGGAACGGGCCTGTGGGATGGGGATCAGGCCTGGGATGGGGAACAGGCCTGGGATGGGGATCGGCACTGTGGGATGGGGATCAGGTCTGGGATGGGGAACGGGCCTGTGGGATGGGGATCAGGCCTGGGATGGGGAACAGGCCTGGGATGGGGATCGGCACTGTGGGATGGGGATCAGGTCTGGGATGGGGATCGGGCCTGTGGGATGGGGATCGGGCCTGTGGGATGGGGATCAGGCCTGAGATGGGGATCGGGCCTGTGGGATGGGGATCGGGATCGGGCCTGTGGGGTGGGGATCGGGTCTGTGGGATGGGGATGGGGATCGGGCCTGTGGGATGTGGATCGGGCCTGTGGGATGGGGATCGGGCCTGTGGGATGTGGATCGGGCCTGTGGGATGTGGATCCGGCAAGTTTTTAGGTTCATAGAAGTAAAAGACAACAGCATTCACCCAAACATAAATAGAGCACCAAAGATACCATGGCCTAGTAGGTACAGTAGCTCATGTCATTTTCCACTTCTATGGTGGTTGTCTTTCAGGTTTACTGGTGGAGATCTGCAAGTGCTGCTGTAACAATGATGACATAAATAAAAACAGTATGCATCGCTTCCTTTTATGCATACATCTTCAGATCCTTATTGTCTCCCTGTGGCATGTTATTGTTTGTTTCTGCCTATCTATTTATGTGCTGTATTTTCCAGGGAGGGCAGAGGAGCCTGGGAGGCAGCCTGAGCCTGTGCTTCCTTCCCAGAGCTCTCCCAGGGGAGTGCAGTCTCTGGCATCAGCTACTGTCAAACCACTGAACCATTTAACAGCGTTCACGGAGAGATGTGGCAGTTCTTTTAACCCCAATGTCTGAAAGGGAAGCTCTGACATTGTTCCCAGACAGATGTGAGGGTCTCAGCCCTTTGCAACCCTTCCTCTCCATCCCTCGCTCTCCTCCTGCTTTTCTTTTTCTTCTTCCCTTTCTCTCTCTTTCCCGGGAGTAATGGGGTGAGCAGTAGGACTCTGGAGTCTGCCAGACAGGTTGACTGGCCAGGAACAATGCAGGCTTTAAACCCTTACTACCACACCTCACTGCATCTGCACAGAAAAGGGCTGGCCAAGTGTGTGTGCGGCGTATAATTGGAGTTGTATGTGTAATTTCCATTATGTTTAACGATTACATAATTCAGCAGAAAATAGTATCTTACAGGCCTAACAGTATGTAAATAGCAGATTTTCAAAATGACATTAATAATTGCTTCCCAGTTTAAATACATTGTTACATTATAGAAACTGAAAACAGGTTTCATGAATACCATGAAAAGCAATACATCTGTTTTGCCTGCCTATACCTGTCTATAGACTTTCCATAACAATCACTTAGGTAGGGTAAAGTTCAGCTGAAGGTTCTTCATTCAAACATTGAATAACAATCCTGCATGCTCCCCTAGATTTGAATTCCATTCCCAGTTCCCAATATTTCTCCCATAAGGTGACTTGTTCCAATGCCCCATAGAGGTTTACAGAAGGGTTTGAACATGTATAGTAAGCACATTCCCCTTCTCCTCTTTCCCCCTTCCCTCCTTCCCTCGCTCTTTGAACTCACTCCTGTCAAAGCGCACCCAGCTTATTCAGTAGTGAGAGCGCTTCAGTAGCAGAAGAGATAGTCGCAGAGGCTTTCTTTTGGGGATTGAGGCTACTTGGGAATGGTGTTTGTTAATATTTAATAGGAGCTGCTCCTCACTAGATCATATCTGTGCCTGGGATTATACACGCTGTCAGTTGGGCCGTGCTAACGCATGCAACTGTGTAATTACAGCAGGGAGAGCGGGGAGAACGGAGGGTTTTATATGCTCTCTGTTTATGTCTGCTGCTTCTCATTCTGCGGACTGCACTCTCCCGAGAAGGCCTGGTTTAAGAGCTGTGGGTTCACACCTAGCAAAGGCTTGTTTGCTGATGTTAATGACTCTGACTGAGTCTTCCTTATTTGTACACATGTGCGTGTGTGTGCGCGTTCGTGTGTGTGCGTGCCTTGTGTGTTTGTTTGCGTGTGTGTGTGTGTGTGTGTGTGTGTGTATGTATTTGTATTCATTATGGATTCCCATTAGTTGCTGCCAAAGCAGCAGCTACTCTTCCTGGGGTCCAAACACACTAAGACACTTAAATTACACATAAAATAAAAGATAAAGCAGTACATCATATAACATTATTACACCACTACATATCTACAATACAAAATGTATAATACCACCATACAACAACATTACAATGTACATATGTGTAGAGTGTGTGTGCTAGCGTTTGTGTGCGTATGCGTGTCTGTTCCTGTGTGTGTGTGTGTCTCTTCACAGTCTCTGCTGTTCCATAAGGTGTATTTTTATCAGTTTTTAAATCGGATTCTACTGCTTGCATCAGTTACTTGATGTGGAATAGAGTTCCATGTAGTCATGGCTCTATGTAGTACTGTGTGCCTCCCATAGTCGGTTCTGGACTTGTGAAGAGACATAAACAAGTAGGGATGAAGTCAATCTCTCCTCCACTTGAGAGCCATGAGAGATGACATGGGGCAGCAGGGTAGCCTAGTGGTTAGAGTGTTGGACTAGTAACTGGAAGGTTACAAGTTCAAACCCCCGAGCTGACGATGTACAAATCTGTCACTCTGCCCCTGAACAGGCAGTTAACTCACTGTTCCTAGGCTGTCATTGTATATACTAATTTGTTCTTAACTGACTTGCCTAGTTAAATAAATAAAGGTAAACATGCATATAATTAATGTTAGCTCTCTTTGTACTTTTATGAGCCAGCCATGCTGCCCTGTTCTGAGCCAATTGTAATTTCCTAAGTTCCTCTTTGTGGCACCTGACCACACGACTGAACAGTAGTCCAGATGCAACAAAACTAGGGCCTGTAGGACCTGCCTTGTTGGTAATGTTGTTAAAAAGGCAAAGCAGCGCTTTATTGTGGACAAACTTCCCCCCAACTTAGTTGTTATATCAACATGTTTACAACATGACAATTTACAGTTCAGGGTTACTCCAAGCAGTTTTGTCACTTCAACTTGCAAAATGTCCATATTATTCATTACAATTGTTTGAGGTTTAGGATTTAGTGAATGATTTTTCCCAAATACAATGCTTTTTAGTTTTTGAAATATGTAGGAGTAACTTATTCCTTACCACCCATTCTGAAACTAACTACAGCTCTTTGTTAAGTGTTGCAGTCATTTCAGTCGCTGTGGTAGCTGACGTGTATAGTGTTTTGTCATCCTCATACAAAGATACACTGGCTTTACTCATTAGTAAAGATTGAAAAAAGTAAGGGTCCTAGACAGCTACCCTGGTTAATTCCTGATTCTACCTGGATTATGTTGGAGAGGCTTCCATGAAAGAACACCCTCTGTGTTCTGTTAGACAGGTAACTCTTTTTCCACAATATGGGGGTGTAAAGCCAGAACACATATGTTTTTCCAGCAGCAGACTATGATTGATAATGCCAAAAGCTGTGCTGCAGTCTAACCAAACAGCCTCCACGATATTTTTATCAGCAATTTCTCTCAGCCAATAATCAGTCATTTCTGTAAGTGCTATACTTTAATATTTAATGTCCTTCCCTATAAGCGTGGTGAAAGTCTGTTGTCAATTTGTTTACTGTGAAATAGTATTGTATCTGGTCAAACACTATTTTTCCCAAAAATGTACTAAGGGTTGGTAACAGGCTGATTGGTTGGCTATTTGATCCTGTAAAGGGATCTTTACTATTCTTGGGTTGAGGAATGACTTAAGAGCACACACTTTCTAGTCGACTTAAAGTGAAGATGTGGTCATATTTTCTGCTATTATCCTCAGAAATATTCCATCCAAGTTGTCAAACCCCGGTGGCTTGTCATTGTCTCTTAGACAACAATCGTTTTTTTAATCTCTTCCACACTCACTTTACGGATTTCAAAATAGCAAGGCTTTTATTTCATAATTTGGTCAGTTATACTTGAATCTACATTGTTGGCATTTGTTGCTGGCATGTCATGTCTAAGTTAACAGTGAATAAAGTAGTAAAGGCAATATCAGTGGGTTTCGTGATGAATAATGAGCCATCTGATTTCATTTAAGGTGCTCCAAAGCTTTTTACTATCATACTTTACATATTTTATCTCTGTTTCATAGTATAGTTTCTTCTTCTTATTATTCTTGTTTAGTCCCATGATTTGTCAATTTGCAGTACGTTTGCCAATCGGTTGTGCTGCTAGACTAATTTGCCACATATTTTGCCTCATCCCTCTCAACCATTCCTCATTAATCCAAGGGGATTTAACAGTTGTTACAGTCACTATGTCTTAATGGGTGCATGCTTATTAGTAACTGGAATAAGCCATTTCATAATTGTGTCAAGTTCAGCATTTACTAAAAAACTTATTGTATGATCTCTTATAAACTATAAGTGTACAAAGGCCCAGCTTTTGGAACTTTGGTTTTCCTAGATATGACTACTACAATGTGATCACTACAGCCAATGGATTTGGATACTGCTTTAAAGCAACATTTCTGCTGCATTAGTAAAGATGCGTTCAAATCATGATGATCATTTTGTGTGTGTGTGTGTGTGTGTGTGTGTGTGTGTGTGTGTGTGTGTGTGTGTGTGTGTGTGTGTGTGTGTGTGTGTGTGTGTGTGTGTGTGTGTGTGTGTGTGTGTGTGTGTGTGTGTGTGTGTGTGTGTGCATTTGTGCTTGTGTGCACGTGTACGTGAGTGCATGTATATACACTACCGTTCAAAAGTTTGGGGTCACTTAGAAATGACCTTGTTTTTGAAAGAAAAGTTATTTTAATGGACAAAAAAATTGCACCAAATTCATCAGAAATCGAGTGTAGACATTGTTAATGTTGTAAATGACTACTGTAGCTGGAAATGGCTGATTTTTCATTAGAAAAGGCAAATTGATCATTAGAAAACCCTTTTGCAATTATGTTAGAACAGCTGAAAACTGTTGTTCTGATTAAAGAAGCAATACAACTGGCCATTTAGACTAGTTGAGTATCTGGAGCATCAGCATTTGTGGGTTCAAAATGGCCAGAAACAAAGACCTTTCTTCTGAAACTCATCAGTCTATTCTTGTTCTAATATTATTATTATATTATTATTATATTATTATTATTATTATTATTATAAATGAAGGCTTTTCCAGGCAAAAAATTGCCAAGAAACTGAAGATCTGGTAGAACGCTGTGTACTACTCCCTTCACAGAACAGCACAAACTGGCAAGAAACTGAAGATCTGGTAGAACGCTGTGTACTACTCCCTTCACAGAACAGTACAAATTGCCAAGAAACTGAAGATCTGGTAGAACGCTGTGTACTACTCCCTTCACAGAACAGCACAAACTGGCAAGAAACTGAAGATCTGGTACAACGCTGTGTACTACTCCCTTCACAGAACAGTACAAATTGCCAAGAAACTGAAGATCTGGTAGAACGCTGTGTACTACTCCCTTCACAGAACAGCACAAACTGGCAAGAAACTGAAGATCTGGTAGAACGCTGTGTACTACTCCCTTCACAGAACAGCACAAACTGGCAAGAAACTGAAGATCTGGTAGAACGCTGTGTACTACTCCCTTCACAGAACAGCACAAACTGGCAAGAAACTGAAGATCTGGTAGAACGCTGTGTACTACTCCCTTCACAGAACAGTATAAACTGGCAAGAAACTGAAGATCTGGTAGAACGCTGTGTACTACTCCCTTCACAGAACAGTACAAACTGGCAAGAAACTGAAGATCTGGTAGAACGCTGTGTACTACTCCCTTCACAGAACAGCACAAACTGGCAAGAAACTGAACATCTGGTACAACGCTGTGTACTACTCCCTTCACAGAACAGTACAAACTGGCAAGAAACTGAAGATCTGGTAGAACGATGTGTACTACTCCCTTCACAGAACAGTACAAACTGGCAAGAAACTGAAGATCTGGTACAACGCTGTGTACTACTCCCTTCACAGAACAGCACAAACTGGCTCTAACCAGAATAGAAAGAGGAGTGGGAGGCCCTGGTGCACGACTGAGCAAGAGGACAAGTACATTAACGTGTCTAGTTTGAGAAACAGACGCCTCAAGTCCTCAACTGGAAGCTTCATTAAATAGTACCCACAAAACACCAGTATCAACATCAAATCAAATCAAATTTTATTTGTCACATACACATGGTTAGCAGATGTTAATGCGAGAGTAGCGAAATGCTTGTGCTTCTAGTTCCGACAATGCTGTGATAACCAACAAGTAATCTAACTAACAATTCCAAACCTACTGTCTTATACACAGTGTGAGGGGATAAAGAATATGTACATAAGGATATATGAATGAGTGATGGTACAGGGCAGCATACAGTAGATGGTATCGAGTACAGTATATACATATGAGATGAGTATGTAGACAAAGTAAACAAAGTGGCATAGTTAAAGTGGCTAGTGATACATGTATTACATAAGGATGCAGTCGATGATATAGAGTACAGTATATACGTATGCATATGAGATGAATAATGTAGGGTAAGTAACATTATATAAGGTAGCATTGTTTAAAGTGGCTAGTGATATATTTACATCATTTCCCATCAATTCCCATGATTAAAGTGGCTGGAGTTGGGTCAGTGTCAATGACAGTGTGTTGGCAGCAGCCACTCAATGTTAGTGGTGGCTGTTTAACAGTCTGATGGCCTTGAGATAGAAGCTGTTTTTCAGTCTCTCGGTCCCAGCTTTGATGCACCTGTACTGACCTCGCCTTCTGGATGATAGCGGGGTGAACAGGCAGTGGCTCGGGTGGTTGATGTCCTTGATGATCTTTATGGCCTTCCTGTAACATCGGGTGGTGTAGGTGTCCTGGAGGGCAGGTAGTTTGCCCCCGGTGATGCGTTGTACCTCTTCACTGTTGTTATGGCTTCATTTCTCAGAACAAGAATATATGATGAGTTGCAGAAGAAAGGTCTTTATTTCTGGTCATATTGAGCTTGTAATCGAACCCACAAATGCTGATTGTAACCAGTGCGTTGAGAGCCGGGAAGCAAGTTCAGTGAGTGAGTGAGTGTTTTAATAAATAAAAGGCACAATGACCACGAAACACAAACAATGCACCGACATGAAAACAGAGTCAATAACACCTGGGGAAAGAACCAAGGGGAGTGATAGATATAGGGAAGATAATCAAGGAGGTGATGGAGTCCAGGTGATTGTCATGAGGTGCAGGTGCACGAGATGATGGTGACAGGTGTGCGGGATAATCAGCAGTCTGATGACCTAGAGGTCGGAGAGGGAGTATACATGACACTGATGCTCCAGATACTCATTGATTCTAAAGAAGGCCAGTTTTATTGCTTCTTTAATCAGAACAACAGTTTTCAGCTGTGCTAACATAATTGCAAAAGTGTTTTCTAATGATCAGTTAGCCTTTTAAAATGATAAACTTGGATTAACTAACACAACGTGCCATTGGAACACAGGAGTGATGGTTGCTGATAATGGGCCTCTGTACACCTATGTAGATATTCCATAAAAAATCTGCTGTTTCCAGCTACAATAGTAATTTACAACATTAGCAACGTCTACACTGTGTTTCTGATCAATTTGCTGTTATTTTAATGGACAAAAAATGTTATTTTCTTTAAAAAACAAGGACTTTTCTATGTGACCCCAAACTTTTGAAAGGTAGTGTACATGTGTGTGTGTATGTAGAGAGAGTGTGAGAGAGAATACCTAGGATAGGATAAGTAATCCTTCTCACCCCCCCCCCCCCTTTAAGATTTAGATGCACTATTTTAAAGTGACTATTCTACTGGATGTCATAAGGTGAATGCACCAATTTGTAAGTCGCTCTGGATAAGAGCGTCTGCTAAATGACTTAAATGTAAATGTAAATGTAAAGTGAGAGAGAGAGATGTAGTGAGTTCCCCCAGCTATGCTCCATTGTCTCTGAACACTGAGTCCGATAAAACTACAGCTAGAATAAACATGACACTTGTGTATGTTTGAGTGTACGTGTGTGTATGTCATGTTCCATTTCCTCAAATTGGTCACAATAGCTTTTGCGCATCACTCTTGTTAAGCTCAAGGATATCAACAAAGTATTCAATTATTCCAGCACCTTCTTTTGAGTGGGAGTGTAGAAAGGCTGGGCTTATAGAGAGAGAGTACAGACAGACAGCATACCACTCTGCTACTGTATGGGGTCCTAGAGGGTCCAATAACACGGTCAGAGACCAAAACAAGTGTCCTGTAATGAAATGTTTCCAGTCAATACGTCCTTCTGAGCTGATTGGCTATAGAGCACAAGGAGAGAGCTGACAGCAGCCCTAGCATGGACACAACACCCACCCACCCCTTTCCCAAAGCAGCTTAATCGAGATCTCAAAACTTGCCACTTTTCCCCCCTATGAAGGGCAAATGGCCCCTGCTGGGGCTCAGAAAGACTGTGCTTCTGGCAGTCCAGGGGCCATGAGGGCCACAGGGGGCCCAAGGGGCCCGAGGGGGGGGGTCATTGGGAGTCACCCATAATAAGGCTGTCTGGTTGAGCAGCGGGCCGCGACTGACGGAGCGGGACCCAGCCGTCACGGGGCCCTGCGGGCGGTCCTCTCTGGGCCCCTAGCTCCGCTCTGACCCTGCCACCCCCGCACAGGGGGCCATACAGCGCCTGGAGAGCCGCGCCTGCTGTAAACCCCTCTTAAACTGTGATGAGAGTGAAGCTTAGACGTACCACACACACACACACATCATCCCAACTTTTAGGATATGTTGGGAGATAGGCGAAGGGTTGACAGGAACCCAGCTTGATGTAGGAGTGAGGGAGTCCCTGGGCACTGCGTTTAACATCTGCATCTTTGTGGATCTCTGCCTCCAACACACTGATGGACCTTTGTTGTTCTGTCAGTGCCAGTCTGCAGAGAATAGCACCAGGCGATCTTTCATGCATGATAAACTTGTCAATGGGCTTTTGAATTTTGAATCCCTCTCTCTCTAGACAGAACTGGAGCTTGCATCACCAGCAACAAAAAATGCACACACACACCCTGTACTCACATCTCAGGTGGGGAAGAAGAGGGAGGGAGAGATATGGGGAGTGAGTAGGAGAGAGCTAATGAGCAAATGAGAGAGAGAGAGAGAGAGAGAGAGAGAGAGAGAGAGAGAGAGAGAGAGAGAGAGAGAGAGAGAGGTGGAAAAAGAGAGGGATAGAGGGAGAGAGAGAGAGAGAGAGAGAGAGAGAGAGGAAATTATATCAGTGGGTAAATTCTTAAATGATTGCATGATTGACCATTCCCTACAGAGTCTAGCATGATTTAGAAGAAAGTATGTAATAATTGGTTTTCGGCCATGTCAGACACATGCAATTCCCCTCACTAACAGCTCTGTTAGGGAGTACATATCAGTGATTTAGCAGACTCTCTCTTATCCAGAGGAGCAAATATGTGGCCTTGCTCAAGGGAACATCAATAGATTGTTTTACCTTGTTGGCTCTGGGATTCAAACTAGCAACCTTTCAGTTACTCACCCAACACTCTAACCACTTTCAGGTAGAGGTGGGCCTCATTGGTCAAAGAGGGACAGAAGACGACCAGCTGTCAAGCCCCTGCACCCCACTCTGACGATGGAGAGAGGGAGAGTGAGCTCTGAAGAAATTAAGTGGCAATAATTGCAACCCAAAGGGGAAATTCACTTCAGTGTGCATTTAGGCCGGGGACTTGGCAGCCCGCCAAGACAGCAATTGTTTACCTTTTTGCTCACTGGCTGCATCTGTTCTGTTTTGTAAACGGCACTAAACTATTCACCCGTAAAACCAGAATCAATAACAACTGCTGAGGGAATTCCCTCACTCCATCCTTCTGTTTTCATACTCTCGTCCCCTCTCCCTACCTGCCCTCCCTCACTCCATCCTTCTGTTTTCATACTCCCGTCCCCTCTCTCTACCTGCCCTCCCTCCCATCCCCTCTCCCTACCTGCCCTCCCTCCCTCCATCCTTCTGTTTTCATACTCCCGTCCCCTCTCCCTACCTGCCCTCCCTCCCGTCCCCTCTCTCTACCTGCCCTCCCTCCCATCCCATCCCCTCTCCCTACCTGCCCTCCCTCCCGTCCCCTCTTCCTACCTGCCCTCCCTCCCGTCCCCTCTCCCTACCTGCCCTCCCTCCCATCCCCTCTCCCTACCTGCCCTCCCTCCCGTCCCCTCTCCCTACCTTCCCTCCCTCCCATCCCCTCTCCCTACCTGCCCTCCCTCCCATCCCCTCTCCCTACCTTCCCTCCCTCCCGTCCCCTCTTCCTACCTGCCCTCCCTCCCGTCCCCTCTCCCTACCTGCCCTCCCTCCCTCCATCCTTCCGTTTTCATAATCCTGTCCCTTCCCCCTACCTGCCCTCCCTCCCGTCCCCTCTCCCTACCTGCCCTCCCTCCCATCCCCTCTCCCTACCTGCCCTCCCTCCCGTCCCCTCTCCCTACCTGCCCTCCCTCCCATCCCTTCTCTCGCTTTTCATGCCAGTCAAAGGGAGTGTGACTGTGAAGCAAATGCTGTTCAACTCAGGTGGAACACACAGCTTTCCCCAAGTGGATGTTTGTGTTCCTTTGTGTTCTAGTTTAGTTTCCTACAAAGCACATGCTGTCATCGGCTACCATACTCTACAATTAAAGCACTTGTTGGCTTTACTGGTAGATTGTCTTTCTACCTAGTCAGCTTGGTCAAAATGCATTTTATTGTTAATTGAGTTTGACAATGTGGTTGAAATTCTGGTCAGCCTCTGACCACACTGTTTCCTCTGATTTGTCACCCTCTTGCATGTGTTTTCACAAGGCCACCAGTTCCAGATCTGTGACACCAATTATCCGTCACCACATAACACCAGCTACAGTATGGTAATCTCTACAGCTGCAATATATTCATATTTCATTAATTTGGTCTCCCAGTTAGGTTAGTCCAGCATTTCCATCACCCACTGTCTTTTCCTTATCAACCTCATTCAAATAAATAAATGATCATTCAGATATGCCCATTTTGGGGTTGCAGTTCTCGTTTTCTTTATAGATTCTCTGCAGACAGACCCTTGAGTGAACCCTCCCTCCATCTCTGGCTCTCTAGTCTAGTACCGCGACACACCAGGGAGACTTAAACACCTCTCTCTATCGCGGTGCGGCAAGCACCTCCATCCTGTACAGTAGTGGAGCCGGGGCTATTTGGCCTGTTGACATGGCTATAAATACCTATCGATATGTGACTGTTGAAGTAGACAGGGGACATGGTACAGAACTGTCACAGAGCAGTTACACTCCAAGGTCATGTGTCACAGTGTTTGAGTTACAGAGAGATGGATGAAGGAAAACCTTTCTGGGTTCATGGACACCTCACCTGAAAGAATTACGATTAGTGTCATGGCGGTTTCAACAGGAGGCCCACGCAGGAGAGCACAGAGAGAGGTCTTTATATTACGTGTGTTATGCGTTGGTGTTTCTTTCAATGAGGTATGTCACATCTAGTTTAGGTTATTTGCTTTGGAGATGTTGACATTAGTTCCAGGTTGACAGGGTATGCGTGTGTTTGTCAGCCAGGTCAGGCATGAGAGGTATTCTCTGCAGTGTCGACTTCCACTGGAGACCACTACTGTGAAGCCATGGGCCTATGCTGCTTAATTACACTTTCATGCACACACACACACACACACACACACACACACACACACACACACACACACACACACACACACACACACACACACACACACACACACACACACACACACACACACACACACACACACACACACACACACACACACACACACACACACACACACACACACACACACACACACACACACACACACACACACACACACACACACACACACACACACACACACACAAACCATACACACCAGTGGAGGCTCCTCATAGGAGGAAAGGGAGGACCATTTTTTTTGTTAGAAGTCTTAGATATAGCTGTACTAAATATATTCATGTCACCAAATAATATTATTAAAACACAATGTTTTGCAACGAAGGTCTACAGTAACCACAGCAGCACTCTGTAGGGTAGTACCATGTTGTAGCAGGAGGACAGCTAGCTCTGTCCTCCAATGGGTGCATTGACTTCAATAAAAAACATAGGAGGCTCTTGGTTCTCACCCACTTCTATAGACTTACACAAAAAGTTTTGGAGGACGTCCTCCAACCTATCAGAGCTTTTGCAGCATGAACTGACATTGTCCACCCACTCAAAGGATCAGAAAATAAATCTAGTATTCAAAGCATAGGCTACAGCTAGCTAGCACTGCAGTGCGTAACATAATAATAATATATGCCATTTAGCTGACGCTTTTATCCAAAGCGACTTACAGTCATGTGTGCATACATTCTACGTATGGGTGATCCCGGGAATCGAACCCACTATCCTGGCGTTACAAGCGCCATGCTCTACCAACTGAGCCACAGAAGGACATGTGGTGAGTAGTTGAATCAATGATATAGAGAGACAATATTTGAACAGTTCTGAACAAATTAATTTCTTCCAAAATGAAGGAGAAGCGAGAGAGAGAGAAAGCTAGCTATATTTCGTAGTATGTCTTTTTTTCACTTTCACTTACTTAGCTAGCATCAAATGCAGCTAGCTAGTTTAGCCTACTCGAACAACTGGCTATGTTAGCTAGCTGGCAATGACTATCCAACACCAGAACTCTTCTTTGTCAAGGTAAGCTTTTGGTTTTATACATTTATTGGCACCAGTGTTCACTGCTAAACTGCTTGCTGCTGATGCTAGACTGTACTGAATGTATTGGGTTTACTAAGGCGTTAGATCTAATAGCTATGTTGACTAAGACGTGACAACGATGTAGGCTGTGTGTAGTGGTTAGCGGTCATAATCTTAAGGTTTGGCTTGGAAAGGTTTTTTCACCTGGTCACTGACAGCTGATGTCCACTGCGAAGGATAAAGGTGAGAGGATGAGTGCTTGTAGATAGATCCGAGAAATAATTATACAATGGTCAAAGGGATCATCCTGTATCTATGTCACCACTATGAAAGTGAACAGTGTTTGCGTGTGATCAGGGGTGTATTCAATCTGCCGATTCTGACATTCATAACATCTTTCTTAAACGGAAGCAAATAGAACGAAACAGGGATAAACATAACTGATTTTTTCCAATATAAACTCTTGTTTGCAAATGTTGGACTAATGTGTTGCACATTCATAAATTCTTCATTTATTCTGCGCTCTGGCACAGACGAGAGTGCTCTGAAATCGGAGTAGATAGCCAGAGTACATTTACCAACGCACGCCTCATTTTCTCTCCACCTGTGTGCACCTACGTTGTAAACTGTCATTCATAAACTAGGTTGTAGCAACCTCATGATGGGTATAGGAACATTTAGAGTATCATGTAGTAGCCTAAACCTATCGATGTTACATTGAACTGGGTGAATGGGATAAGAACGACCGTCATCCAATATGCTGTAATTGTCACTCCTGCTCCCGCTCTCCCTCTCTGGCACTTGAGGGCTATAGGCTTCCCTTCATTACGCACACCTGACACCATCATTACGCGCAGCAGCGCTCATTGGACTCACCTGGACTCCTTCCTTGTTGATTGCCCCGTCTATAACGGTCTGATCCCTCGTTTGTTCCCTGTGTCAGCATTATCGTCCTTATGTGTTCATGTCCAGACGCTGTCCTGTCCTGTCTTTGCTATTAAATGTCCACTACCTGTACCTGCTTCTCGTCTCTACCAGCGTCTTTCCTTACAGTAATAGAAATAAGGCCATGCTCATAAAAATAAATGATAATCCTCCCTCATCTTAAACGTCACCAACCGCCACTTATACACACATACTTAAACATGCCAACACAGACACACCCTGATGACAATCCAGCTCCTGGGACTTTGAAGCATTGGGCTAGTCATCTAGAAAGACTGACATGTGCAAATGTAAGGCTAAAGCCATCCACAAATAAAGATATTTACCAGCCCCTCCACACACACACTCATGCATGATTAAGCCTGGAGGCGGGGGACTGAGTGTGTTGTCATATTGTCTGAATTTTTTTAACAATGTGACAAAATTACATTAGGATCTAGAGGCAATATTGTTGCAATTATTGGAAGCCTCTTTTGATTCCACACTCAATCATGGCCATGCTTTTAAAGCAATGGCTAATGCCGCACTGATCCATTCCCAATGGAGGAACGCATTTAAGCGGATACACAAAAGTATTTGCTCACGTGTCTGGAAGTACAGCAACCACATTTCACAGTCGCCCATTCTTTGTCTTAATGTGGATAATCCCCTGGGTGATGGGTTTGGCAGTTTCAGAAAAGGAGAAATCTATATTTGCTGAGGGGGTCATCCATGGGTTAGGGGGAGAAAAGTTTTCGCGGAGGAAGTGTGACTTCGTTGGGAGAAAGTAAAGGGTGTGATATGATGGTGTGGAGGTGTGTGTGTGTTGTGTGTGTGTGTGTGTGTGTGTGTGTGTGTGTGTGTGTGTGTGTGTGTGTGTGTGTGTGTGTGTGTGTGTGTGTGTGTGTGTGTGTGTGTGTGTGTGTGTGTGTGTGTGTGTGTGTGTGTGTGTGTGTGTACACTTGCTGAATATCGCATGAGGTTGAATAATCCTGTAATATGAAATGACAGTATGCTAGCGACAGAAAGGCTTGAGTGTTTTTTTTCTTCTGTGTGATCCCCCCAGGGGGGGAGAGAAGAGAAGAGAGAGAGAGAGGGAAAGAGAGAGAGAGAGAGAGAGAGAGAGAGAGAGAGAGAGAGAGAGAGAGAGAGAGAGAGAGAGCCCACACGGTGTGAACCGACTCCAGACACTGGGCACACTGGTTGAAGCAATGGAATGATGTTGAACCAACGTAGAATAGACATTGAAATTATGTCTGTGCTCAGTGGGCATACTCTCCATGTGTTATTTATTATCTGTGTGTATATTATTATCTTGGGTGGTGTACAAGTCTTTAACAGCCCTCTCCCCTCTCCCCTCTGAACTGGAGCAGAGAAGTTAGATGAAAGCTTTTGGTGCGTGTAGTAATTTCCATAAAGGTTACATTAAAAACAAAACATGCAGAAAGGCTTGATTTACAGAGAAGTAAACAGCCTTTAAAGGGCAGTTATCCAGATCATTAATTTGAGGCAATCAAACGGCTTAATTACCAGAAATTCATCAGATGGGCTTAAAGGTCAAAAAGTGACTCGCAGGCCATTTCCTCTCTTCTTCTGTTCCGCACTGTCTTGTTCAGCTAAATTGCCTTGCCTGGGGTCTCACTTCTCCTCTTCTGATTAGGGAAACGTGGCCTTGATGTCTGCTCCTTTTAATTTGCTCCCCCATACACCCGTCTTATCCTACCCCTCACCCCCCTCTAAGGATTAGCCCAGTTATGGCCGTTGCTATCTGGGTTCAAATGAACTCCAAGCCCCAGATTTAGACTAATAAAGCGCTCACTGTTCCATTTCTTTGAGAAACGCATTCATTCAATGGTCACTCCTACTGATTGGTGCATTGAAGAGGACAGGGGAGGGAATTGTACTGGTTTATCATGTACAGTTATGTATTTTCCATGCTTCCCGCCATTTACAATGGTATATTATCAGAAACAGTATTAGTGCCAAAGACGACTTCTTCTAAGAATTACACAATAGTTATGATTCCTGAATAGATGTTTTATCTTTGAGCTTATCTCATGGCCTTGTCTTTAAGTTGACTGCCATTTCATTTCCCTTTGGCCAAATCCATAAAATCGAATAGCTTATTCAAATATTGCAACACATTTTTCAAGCCATATCTGTTTCTGTTGAAAGGAATTGGAAAAGACCAAAGACGACTTGAATCTGAGCACTGTGGATGATACCAAGACCACGGCAGAGAGCACAGAGGTTAAACTGCCCTCTGCTGCATCGGAGGAGGAACTGCAGCCTAAAAAACATTTTTCCATCAACCGCTACAATACCATCTGATCAAACACAATTTTGACGAATCAGTCTTTAAATGTAAATTTGTTGTATCCCAGTGTAGATTGGTTGTACTGTTGTTTCTTCCTGGTTGTAAGCCGTGATTCTACAGTTTGAATGGAGAGCTGCGTTCAGGGAACTGGTACCCCAGATGGCTCATTGTGTAAAGGTGATGCTGCAGTATGTGTGAACCAAGAGTCTGCAGCAGGAGGAGCTGTCACACACATCTTACTCGCCCACATCACACTGAATAACACGCCCCATAGAGATGACTCCTACCGCACTTGCCCATAGAGGGACAGCCCTAAGATGGTTGCCAAGGCAAGCACAACGTCCAGCACAAATATGACTTTGTGTGTGCGTGATCCATCGTCATGTGTTGTCCATATGACAGTGCTCATCACCTTGGTAACATGAGAACATCTGTGAAGAAGAACCAGGCTGCATGACAGAGGCAGGCCTGTCTCCCCAAAGTCGAGAGCAGCTTGCCCTGGTTAAGTCCCCACCCTCTCTCCTCTTTAGACGAAGATGAAACCTCCTCTCCTCCGCCAGGAGACAGTCTCTCATTCATCACCATCACCGACCCCATGCACATTGCCCCCCCCCCATCTCTTTCTCTTACATTAGTGTTCCTCACTCATACCTCTTTCTCCTCCTCCTTTAAATGTACACTACCAGTCAAAAGTTGACACCTACTCATTCAAGATTTTTTCTTTATTTGTTCAACTATTTTCCACATTGTAGAATAATAGTGAAGACATCAAAACTATGAAATAACACTTATGGAGTCATTTAGTAATCAAAAAGTGTTAAACAAATCAAAATATATTTTATATTTGAGATTCTTCAAAGTAGCCACCCTTTGCCTTGATGACAGCTTTGAAAACTATTGGCATTCTCTCAACCAGCTTCATGAGGTAGTCACCTGGAATGCATTTCAAATAACAGTTGTGCCTTCTTAAAAGTTAAGGAATTTCTTTCCTTCTTAATGCATTTGCACCAATCAGTTGTGTTCTGACACAGTATGGGTGGTATACAGAAGATAACCCTATTTGGTAAAAGTCCATATAATGGCAACAACAGCTCAAATAAGCAAAGAGAAACAAGTCCATCATTACTTTAAGACATGAAGGTCAGTCAATGTGGAAAAAATCAAGAACTGCACTTTAAGAACTAAATGTTTCTTAAAGTACAGTTGCAAAAAACTTCAGACGCTGTGATGAAACTGGCTCTCATGAGGACTGCCACAGGAAAGGAAGACCCACTGTTACCTTTGCTGCAGATTATACATTTATTAAAGTTAAACTGCACCTCCGATTGATGTGTGCTACATCGGATGACATGGCCTCCACAATCACCCAACCTCAACCCAAATGAGATGGCTTTGGATGAGTTGGACCACAGAGTGAAGGAAAAGCAGCCTAGAAGTGCTCAGCATATGTGGGAACTCCTTCAAGAATGTCGGAAAAGCATTCCTCATGAATCTGCTTGAGAGAATGCCAAGAGGGTGCAAAGCTGTCATCAAGGTAAAGGGTGGCTACTTTGAAGAACCTCAAATATAAAATATATTTGATTTGTTTAACACTTTTTTGGTTACTACATGATTCCATATATGTTATTTCATAGTTTTGATGTCTTCACTGTTATTCCACAATGTTAACACAAAGAAAAACCCTTGAATGAGTAGGTGTGTCCAAACTTTTGGCTGGTATTATATGTCAAGTGTTTTGTCTCAAATGTATTTTCCATTATGTGTTGGACCCCAGTAAGACTAGCTGTTGCCATTGGCATCGGATAATGAGCATCCTAATAAATCACATCAAAATCAAATCCTTCTCCTCTTCCTTCTCTTTCTCCTCCTGCTCCTCATCTTCCTCCTCCTCCTTCTCCTTCTCTTCCTCCTCAGTCTCGTATTCCTCCTCCTTCTCTTCCTCATCTTCCTCCTCCTCCTTCTCCTTCTCTTCCTCCTCAGTCTCGTATTCCTCCTCCTTCTCTTCCTCATCTTCCTCCTCCTCCTTCTCCACTTCCTCATCCTTTTCCTCTTCCTACTCTTCCTCCTCGTCCTCCTTCTCCTCTTCTTCCTCCACCACCTCCTCCACCTCTTCCTCCTCTCTTCTTCTTCCTCAGATGGTTTATTGTTTCAGGGTTCTGTCTCTTCTTCTTCCTCCTTATTTTCTGTCTGCCCAAACTGAAGCAGCCCCCCTCCTCCTCCCCCCAATATCACCAGAGTTAAACCACCCACCCACAGCTGCTTCCTGCCCATTTGTTTTCACTGCAGCTGGGACAGGGCTGGGGGGTTGCTGCCTGGTGTCCATGTACATTTTCCCCTCCACTACTACTCCCTGCGCTGGGTTTGAAAGGGGCCTTCCTTCCCACAGCCCGGCCCAGGGAGATTGATGGGCCTGGTGGGCCCCAGAGTAGGGGCTCTCAGCTGGGGAGAGCTCAGATGGTTTGGACCCGATATGGTTGACACTCTGGCTCAGGTTGGTCCCAGGGAAGTGTACTTTGTTGTGTATATTTGGACGGGGGACGTAATGGAAGGGTTAAGGCCCTCTGGGTAGTTAGAGAGGCTGGGGATGGGCTGGACACCATGATTGACTGTGGTTCCATTACGCTACTGTTCTATTTATATTCTATTTATTAAACTGGACAACCAAGACACCGTTCACTTTATATTTGTAAATACAGTCATACCTGACATAGCAGAATCATTATTTATATGGTATATCCTACTGGTTAGTGAATGCATATTAGTTAAATTACTATGCATACTTCTTTCTCCTACTACTATAATTTTTTATATGAATTATTATATCGATACTGATATTTGTACTTTTGAGGGAGCTTGTATCCTTTATACCTGCTGTAAACTGTGTAAGCTTAAATGTTGATTTGATTTGATTTAGATTTACCGCTGAACCACTCAGAGGATACAAACCTCTATGTGATGTCATCCATGCTCTCCACCATGTGTCCTACAGCTAGCTCTACAATACTGAGGCCCAATTCAACCAATCACAGACAATAGACAAAATGCACTGCAGGTAGACTTGATTATGATTATGCTGTATTTTAAGACAGGTTTGGTTTCATTGAATATTCGATGATAACGTCCTTGAGTGGAACAGGTTGTACAACATTTTCCACCAAGATAGAACTGCCAAAGGGGGTGGAGTTGCAGTCTACTGCAGAGATAGCCCAATCCAAAATGAAATCTAGAATCGGCTTCCTATTTCGCAAAAATGCATCCTTCACTCATGATGCCAAACATATCCTCGTAAAACTGACTATCCTACCGATCCTAGACGTCGGCGATGTCATTTACAAAATAGCCTCCAACACGCTACTCAGCAAATTGGATGTAGTTTATCATCCGTTTTGTCACCAAAGCCCCATATACTACCCACCACTGCGACCTGTATGTTCTCGTTGGCTGGCCCTTGCTTCATATTCGTCGCCAAACCCACTGGCTCCAGGTCATCTATAAGTCTTTGCCAGGTAAATCCCTGCCTTATCTCAGCTCACTGGGCACCATAGCAGCACCCACTCGTAGCACGTGCTCCAGCATGTATATTTCACTGGTCACCCCCAAAGCCAACTCCTCCTTTGGCCGCCTTTCCTTCCAGTTATCTGCTGCCAATGACGGGAAGGAATTGCAAAAATCCCTGAAGCTGGAGACTTATATCTCTCTCACTAACTTTAAGAATTTGATGTCAGAACAGCTGACCAATCATTGCACCTGTACATAGCCCATCTGTAAATAGCCCACCCAACTACCTCATCCCCATACTGCTATTTGTTTGTCTTGCTCCTTTGCACCCCAGTAACTCTACTTGCACATCTTCTGCAGATCCACCACTCCAGTGTTTAATTTCTAAATTGTAATTATTTTGCCACTATGGCCTAATTAATTGCCTTACCTCCCCAATCTTACTACATTTGCACACAGTGTATTTAGACTTTTCTATTGTGTTATTGACTGTACGTTTGTTTATCCCATGTGTAACTGTGTTGTTTGGCCAGGTCGCAGTTATAAATGAGAACTTGTTCTCAACTGGCCTACCTGGTTAAATAAAGGTTTAAAAAAGTGTGTTTTAATGTGTCTAATAACTATGTTAAGATACACCATAAAAATGTTTATTGAACCCACAGTGGTTTTACTTGATCTGCAATTGATTGTTTTGGGGCCTAAGGCTTCTCGTCCATCTTTGCTTTGCCTCATAAGGAGCCTATGTTTTTTCTCTTGTCTTCTCATCTCCTCTTCCTTCACCTCCTCCCTCACCTCCTCCTCTCCTCTAGCCATTTAAACAGACGCTAGTTGTGGCTCATTGCTAACGAGTGTCAGAATTTGTCTCCACTCAAGGCCTGTACAACATATTTATGTGTAGGTCAACGCTTAAATGATGAGAGCCTCTCAGCTGAAAGGTTATACATGCATGCATTTGCATTCAGCAGCATCCATCAAGTTGTTTTTTCTCTCCCCTTTTTTGACACATGCATGCCCCGTGTTTGAGGTGAGAGCAAATACAAGTACCGAGCATGAAATGTGCCAGTTCAAAAGCATTAGCCCAATCAATATTTCACTCATTCATATGCAGACATTTGTAGCTCCATCTCAGCTTTAGTCGCATGACCCGTTCCCTTGCCTACATTACCGTAGGTACTGTATGTCCATCAGACCCATAGTAGTGCTGAAATGTTGATATTTTCTCTATCTGCATTTGCCCCTGCCTGTACATTCACCTGCCTGTTCGCGGTCAGCCTCGCGTTACAAACGCCTCATAGATACAGAGAGAGATCCAATAGTTGCTTTACCTTTGTATCAGTTCAATCACCTAGCAGTGGAGCGCTCCTGTAAGACAGGTAGGAATTCATTTGGGGGGTGGCAGGTAGCCTAGCGGTTAAGAGCATTTGGCCAGTAACTGAAATGTCGCTGGTTCAAATCCCCCAACTTACTAGGTGAAAAATGTGTTGATGTGCCCTTGAGAAAGGCACTGAACCCTAATTGTTCCTGTAAGTCACTCTGGATAAGAGTGTCTGGTCAAATGTATGTGTTTGATCGGAGCTAGTTGATCTCCTAAGACACGTAGTTGTTCCTCATCCACCTGAGTCTGTCTGTGATGGTGGACATGCTGCTGGCACCATGGCCCTCACTGCTAACCTCCTAATTATTCGATGTGCTCTGTCTATTTACTTCCTGGTCTGAATGGACATTCTTCCCAGGCTTTTCAGCCCACTAGAGATTTATTCTATGATGTCTATTCTTCTGCGATGTCTACTAATATTCGTAGGGTAGTGTGAGTATAAAACAGAACTGAGCTGATGTATCTGGGACTGATTGAAGGTACTTTGTTATGGAGAAGGGTGAAAATGCATTCAGGGCTTTTCCACTCTAAGGGCAAGGCAACTCCTTTTGGAATTTTGGAAATATATTATAGTACCTGGCAATGTTTTACTGCTTTTGAATCACCCTGGCTCATAACTCACTTCTATAGGAGTATAAATTGTGAGGTGAACTCATTTACACATGTGTGACTCTGGCCTTTCCTGATCCTCTGTCGTTATTCTCAATGTGCTGTCAATGGGAAGCACATGAGCCAGAGTGTATATGGAATGGTGTATGTGTCATTATGTGTGTGTGTGTGTGTGTGTGTGTGTGTGTGTGTGTGTGTGTGTGTGTGTGTGTGTGTGTGTGTGTGTGTGTGTGTGTGTGTGTGTGTGTGTGTGTGTGTGTGTGTGTGTCTGTCTGTCTGTCTGTCTGTCTGTCTGTCTGTCTGTCTGTCTGTCTGTCTGTGAGGTGATTTAGGTGATGCTGTCGGACAGTCCTCTCACCTCCACCACATCCCCATCCTCCTCCTAAAACAAAAACAACCATCCTCCCACAGACACAACACACACGTCTCCTACGCTCTTCAAGCGTCCTGTGCTTTCCGAACAGAGGGGTGCAGCGCAGCCTAAACAGAAAAGTTTCCCCAGGACCAATGTGGAAACATGAGATAAGTGTTGCTTCTGCTCTCCAAGCGCTGCGGGAGGAGAGCTGGAAGACGTTCAGTCACTAAACCACCGGTCCGGCGAGGCACCGCAGCTCCCAACCGTCTTTCAAACTGAATCTCACTAATAGAATGCACATTGGAATCCTTGTCCCGGGACTTCAACAGCCAGTTCGTCTATAGTAGAGAAGGAGACATTCTCCTCCTGGGGTGGAACAGATTAGATCTTTTCTGATGATCTGAGCTGAGGTGTAGAGGTGATGTCTGCCAGGGGAACAGTTTATGACCAGGAGGAAGAGTGAAAATGTCTCTGTAGCTCTGAATCTGAACTTTTCATTTTAGGGCCAAACATCACCTTGCTGTCTTCAGTATGGGAGGAGTTTACTTACATTGACAAGATGGGAGTGGGTCTTAATGGAAGAGTAACAGGGGAAGATGGGAGTGGTTGTTATAGGGAGAGTAACAGGGGAAGATGGGAGTGGTTGTTACAGGGAGAGTAACAGGGGAAGATGGGAGTGGTTCTCAATGGAAGAGTAACAGGGGAAGAGATTATATAGATGTGTTGTAGTGGGTGATTCCACGCCAGATTGTTCTGGGACTACGCTGGCTGTGCCACTATGACAACCAACGCCAGACCAATGCCACCGCAGCCAGAGTGCGAGTCTGTGCGAGTCTGTGCGAGTGTGTGTGTGCGTGTGTGTGTGTGTGTGTGTGTGTGTGTGTGTGTGTGTGTGTGTGTGTGTGTGTGTGTGTGTGTGTGTGTGTGTGTGTGTGTGTGTGTGTGTGTGTGTCTGTGTGTCTGTGTGCCTGTGTGTGTTGTGTGCCCCTGGTTGTTTCTACACACAAGAGCGTAGTAGTTGTCATAAACGCCATATGCTGTAATCTCCAATTGTTCAACAGTCAACCTTCCATCTCCTTCTCAGTTCCAGAATCTCTACAACCCTGCATCATGGCTAATAGAAAACTGCACCACCATGACAACAAAGATTTAAAACAAGCAGAAAGCCATTAAAAAGCCAGGGTCCACCAGACATGTTTTCCTAAATATTCTGGGAGATTTATCGATGTCCGGTGTAGTTTATCTGTCCAGGGAGATTGTCAGTGGACTGCCAAAGGTACTAAAACTCTACAATTGAGTTGTAAAGAATCTGCATATCTGTGTGAGAGCGATGGCCTTACTGCACCGTCCGTTTGTTTGTCTGGTGGAATGGAGGAGAGGTTGGTTGGAAAGCAGATGTTGCCTCTCAAACTGAGCCAAAGGATGAAGGCAGGGGAGAAATATAGAGAGTCTGTGTGGCCTAGAGTTGACATAGAGGGGTGGGGAGCAAGATGTAGATAGTTTGGGGGGAGGGGTGGGCTGTTTGAACGGGGAGGAGTTAAGTGAGAGGAAGGGAGGGAACTGATTGACAGGTTCTAATCACAGTCATTTGTGAATACTGTACATCAAGAGGCTTTATTCACCTCCTGCCCTTGTGGCCCCTCGCCCCGTTCCCCTGCCCATGGGCCCCCATGTAACCCTGTTAAATGTGTGTGTGTGAGCATGTGAGTGGCCCTGCAGGCCCCTGACTCTGCTGCCCCCCCTGAGATACCACGATGTTGTGGAGGGCCTGAGAGAGCAGATGACCAGCTACTGTGTTCAGTTGTGGACCAGTACTATCCTGCAGGACGCAGAGAGACACCACTGGGCTGACCCCAAACCCTTTTAGGAGGTGAACTAGACCAGGATTACTGCCTGTTTCTGGAGCTTTGCAGCTAATGTTTAGATACTAGACGGGGGGGTCCAACAGTAACGGGTGTCTTGGAGTGTTTGTAGTGCTTGTCGTGTTCAATGTGGTTTTTAGTCACTACAAATCTGCAGAGTCTGGTAGACTTGGAGATCTCTCACTCTCTCTCTTTACTTTTATACCAGAAATGTACTCTTTGCACTCTTAGCACCCCCGTCCCCTTCCGGCCTCCAAACCAGGGCTCCACTCTCAGCTCTCCCTGCACATCTGGGGCTCCTGTACTGCCCTGAGGGCTGGTGGGATTGAGCCGTCTGCACTGTGACAGTCTGGAATCAGGGCCGCTGGAACATCCGGCCTCCACTACCTATGACCCCTATACCAACACAGACCCCTCCCTCTCCCTCCCTTTGTTCCCAGGCAGTGAGGCCAGACAGGCCTGCTGTGTGCAGGTGTGTGGGGCTGCCATGCAGGCAGGGCCGTCTGGACTGTCTGGCTCTCGTCCGTCTCTCTCCTGCTCTTCCGCCCCAGACCTAGACCCAGATCCAGCCAGTCTCAGCCACACATGCACACCCTCCTGGTGCTGGTCCACATATAGGGAGGTCTACTGAGTCCAGAGGCAGAGGATGGAGCCCTAATCCCGGATGTACGGTCACGCTCAATCCCTAAATGACTGGCTTCTGGGGAGGCGGGGGAAGAGGGGAAGGGGGGTTGAAGACAGTCCCCGCTCACACCAGCCAAAATGAACCCATCCTGGGATCATTACGAGGACACTTTGGACAATAATCTATCTTTGGTCACATTACAAACTCTAGGGCCTTGTCTGAGAACAATTAGAGTCACAGGAAACCAGCCTCTCTTCTCGCTCTCTCTCTCTCTCCCCCTGTCCCTCCTGCTCTATTTCTCTCTCTCTCCCTCTCTCTCTCTCTCTCTCTCTCTCTCTCTCTCTCTCTCTCTCTCTCTCTCTCTCTCTCTCTCTTTCCCCCTGTCCCTCCTGCTCTATTTCTCTCTCTCTCCCCGTCTCCCTCTCTCTCCATTTCACTCTGTCTTTTTTACAATAGTGTGTAGTGTTACTATTGTTACTAGTGTTACTATTGTTACTAGTGTTACTATTGTTACTAGTGTTAGTAGTGTTAGTTGTATTAGTAGTGTTACTAGTGTTACTAGTGTTACTATTGTTACTAGTGTTAGTAGTGTTAGTTGTATTAGTAGTGTTACTAGTGTTACTAGTGTTACTAGTGTTATTTGTATTAGTAGTGTTACTAGTGTTAGTAGTGTTAGTAGTGTTACTAGTGTTAGTAGTGTTAGTAGTGTTATTCATATTAGTAGTGTTAGTAGTGTTAGTAGTGTTACTAGTGTTACTAGTGTTACTAGTTTTACTTGTATTAGTAGTGCTATTAGTGTTACTAATGTTACTATTGTTACTAGTGTTACTAGTGTTACTTGTATTAGTAGTGTTACTAGTGTTAGTAGTGTTAGTAGTGGTATTAGTGTTACTAGTGTTACTTGTATTAGTAGTGTTACTAGTGTTACTAGTGTTACCAGTGTTACCAGTGTTACCAGTGTTACTAGTATTAGTAGTGTTACCAGTGTTACCAGTGTTACCAGAGTTACTAGTGTTAGTAGTGTCACTAGTGTTAGTAGTGTTAGTAGTGTTACTTGTATTAGTAGTATTACTAGTTTTACTATTGTTACTAGTGTTACTTGTATTAGTAGTGTTACTAGTGTTACTAGTGTTAGTAGTGTTACTTGTATTCGTAGTATTACTAGTTTTACTATTGTTACTAGTGTTAGTAGTATTATTCCTATGAGTAGTGTTACTAGTGTTACTATTGTTAGTAGTGTTACTTGTATTAGTAGTGTTACTAGTGTTACTAGTGTTAGTAGTGTTACTTGTATTCGTAGTATTACTAGTTTTACTATTGTTACTAGTGTTAGTAGTATTATTCCTATGAGTGGTGTTACTAGTGTTACTATTGTTACTAGTGTTACTTGTATTAGTAGTGTTACTAGTGTTACTAGTGTTAGTAGTGTTACTTGTATTAGTAGTGTTACTAGTGTTACTAGTGTTAGTAGTGTTAGTAGTATTAGTTGTGTTACTAGTATTAGTAGTTTTAGTAATGTTAGTAGTGTTACTAGTGTTAGCAGTGTTAGTAGTGTTATTCATATTACTAGTGTTACTAGTGTTACTAGTGTTACTTGTATTAGTAGTGTTACTAGTGTTAATCGTTTTAGTCGTTTTAGTAGTGTTAGTAGTGTTAGTAGTGTTACTAGGGTTACCAGTGTTACCAGTGTTACCAGTGTTACCAGTGTTACTAGTGTTAGTAGTGTTAGTAGTGTTAGTAGTGTTACCAGTGTTACCAGTGTTACCAGTGTTACTAGTGTTAGTAGTGTTAGTAGTGTTACCAGTGTTACCAGTGTTACCAGAGTTACTAGTGTTAGTAGTGTTACTAGTGTTAGTAGTGTTACTAGTGTTAGTAGTGTTACTAATGTTACTAGTGATAGTAGTGTTACTAGTGTTAGTAGTGTTACTTGTATTAGTAGTGTTACTAGTGTTACTATTGTTAGTCGTGTTATTCATATTAGTAGTGTTAGTAGTGTTAGTAGTGTTACTATTGTTACTAGTGTCAGTAGTGTTAGTTGTATTAGTAGTGTTACTAGTGTTACTAGTGTTACTATTGTTACTAGTGTTAGTAGTGTTAGTTGTATTAGTAGTGTTACTAGTGTTAGTAGTGTTAGTTGTATTAGTAGTGTTACTAGTGTTACTAGTGTTACTATTGTTACTAGTGTTAGTAGTGTTAGTTGTATTAGTAGTGTTACTAGTGTTACTATTGTTACTAGTGTTAGTAGTGTTAGTTGTATTAGTAGTGTTACTATTGTTACTAGTGTTACTATTGTTACTAGTGTTACTATTGTTACTAGTGTTAGTAGTGTTAGTTGTAATAGTAGTGTTACTAGTGTTACTAGTGTTACTATTGTTACTAGTGTTAGTAGTGTTAGTTGTATTAGTAGTGTTACTAGTGTTACTAGTGTTACTAGTGTTATTTGTATTAGTAGTGTTACTAGTGTTAGTAGTGTTAGTAGTGTTACTAGTGTTAGTAGTGTTAGTAGTGTTATTCATATTAGTAGTGTTAGTAGTGTTACTAGTGTTACTAGTGTTACTAGTGTTACTAGTTTTACTTGTATTAGTAGTGCTATTAGTGTTACTAATGTTACTATTGTTACTAGTGTTACTAGTGTTACTTGTATTAGTAGTGTTACTAGTGTTAGTAGTGTTAGTAGTGGTATTAGTGTTACTAGTGTTACTTGTATTAGTAGTGTTACTAGTGTTACTAGTGTTACCAGTGTTACCAGTGTTACCAGTGTTACTAGTATTAGTAGTGTTAGTAGTGTTACCAGTGTTACCAGTGTTACCAGAGTTACTAGTGTTAGTAGTGTCACTAGTGTTAGTAGTGTTAGTAGTGTTACTTGTATTAGTAGTATTACTAGTTTTACTATTGTTACTAGTGTTAGTAGTATTATTCCTATGAGTAGTGTTACCAGTGTTACTATTGTTAGTAGTGTTACTTGTATTAGTAGTGTTACTAGTGTTACTAGTGTTAGTAGTGTTACTTGTATTCGTAGTATTACTAGTTTTACTATTGTTACTAGTGTTAGTAGTATTATTCCTATGAGTAGTGTTACTAGTGTTACTATTGTTACTAGTGTTACTTGTATTAGTAGTGTTACTAGTGTTACTAGTGTTAGTAGTGTTACTTGTATTAGTAGTGTTACTAGTGTTACTAGTGTTAGTAGTGTTAGTAGTATTAGTTGTGTTACTAGTATTAGTAGTTTTAGTAATGTTAGTAGTGTTACTAGTGTCAGCAGTGTTAGTAGTGTTATTCATATTACTAGTGTTACTAGTGTTACTAGTGTTACTTGTATTAGTAGTGTTACTAGTGTTAGTCGTTTTAGTCGTTTTAGTAGTGTTAGTAGTGTTAGTAGTGTTACTAGGGTTACCAGTGTTACCAGTGTTACCAGTGTTACCAGTGTTACTAGTGTTAGTAGTGTTAGTAGTGTTACCAGTGTTACCAGTGTTACCAGAGTTACTAGTGTTAGTAGTGTTACTAGTGTTAGTAGTGTTACTAGTGTTAGTAGTGTTACTAATGTTACTAGTGATAGTAGTGTTACTAGTGTTAGTAGTGTTACTTGTATTAGTAGTGTTACTAGTGTTACTATTGTTAGTCGTGTTAGTAGTGTTAGTCGTGTTACTAGTGTTCGTAGTGTTAGTAGTGTTAGTAGTGTTACTTGTGTTAGTAGTATTACTAGTTTTACTATTGTTACTTGTGTTAGTAGTGTTACTAGTGTTAGTAGTTTTAGTAGTGTTATCCGTATTAGTAGTGTTACTAGTGTTAGTAGTGTTACTAGTGTTAGTAGTGTTAGTAGTGTTACTCGTGTTACTAGTGTTACTAGTGTTACTAGTGTTGGTAGTGTTACTAGTGTTATTCCTATGAGTAGTGTTACTAGTGTTACTAGTGTTATTAGTGTTACTATTGTTACTAGTGTTACTAGTGTTACTAGTGTTACTAGTGTTATTCGTATTAGTAGTGTTACTAGTGTTAGTAGTGTTAGTAGTGTTACTAGTGTTAGTAGTTTTAGTAGTGTTAGTCGTGTTACTAGTGTTACTAGTGTTACTTGTATTAGTAGTGTTACCAGTGTTACTAGTGTTAGTAGTGTTAGTAGGTTTACTCATGTTACTAGTGTTAGTAGTGTTATTCATAGTAGTAGTGTTACTAGTGTTACTATTGTTACTTGTATTAGTAGTGTTAGTAGTGTTATTCGTATTAGTAGTGTTAATATATATTCTAATGTTAGTAGTGTTATTAGTCATTGTAGTTTTACCAGTGTTACTGGTTTTACCATTGTTACTAGTGTTACTAGAGTTAGTAGCATTTGTAGCGTTATTAGCATTAATAGCATTACGACTGTTTGTAGTGTTTTTAGAATTTGTTGTGCTTGTAGTGCTAATATGAATCCCCTTTCCAATTGTTTGGGGCATCCGGAAAAAAGCTTATCCGGAGAAGACAAGGTGAGCGCTACCATCAGTCCTGTGTCATGCCAACAGTAAAGCATCCTGACACCATTCATATGTGGGGTTGCTTCTCAGCCAAGAGAGTGGGCTCACTCACAATTTTGCCTAAGAACACAGCCATGAATACAGAATGGTACCAACACATCCTCCTAGAGCAACTTCTCCCAACCATCCAGGAACTGTTTGGTGACAAACAATGCCTTTTCCAGCATGATGGAGCACCTTGACATAAGGCAAAACTAAGTGGCTTGGGGAACAAAACATCGATATTTTGGGTCCATGGCCAGGAAACTCCCCAGACCTTAATCCTATTGAGAACTTGTGGTCAATCCTCAAGAGGCGGGTGGACAAACAAAAAAACACAAATTCTGACAAACTCCAAGCATTGATTATACAAGAATGAGCTGCCATCAGTCAGGATGTGGCCCAGAAGTTAATTGACAGCATGCCAGGGCGGATTGCAGAGGTCTTGAAAAAGAAGGGTTAACACTGCAAATATTGACTCTTTGCATCAACTTCCTGTCATTGTCAATAAAAGCCTATCTAAAAATGAATGAATCATCTTTACTTTATAGAATGCTGTAATGAACACGATGGGAGACAGAGAGCTGGTTTCAAGCGCAGGGCGCAGCAGGTGTATTTTGTAAAGGACCACAGGAGGAGGCAGGTAGCTGGGTCCAGGGGCAGGCAGAAGGTCATACACAGGGGGTCCAAAAGGTAACAGTACAGGCAGGGAAAAGGCTAGTAACTTCGTCCAGATCAGGCAATAGGTAGATAACAGGAAATCCAATAGGCTAAAGTACAGGCAGGGAATAGGCAAAAGCCGTCGTTAGTGAGGCAGACAAAAACTATCATACACGGAAGGATTAAATTCCGGGAAAACCAGAGCTCTGAATAGAAGTGTGTCACAAAACAAACAATACCTCACAATGATGGGGTACAAACAACTGAACTAAATAGTGTGTGATAATGACATACCTGTGTGAACAGGTGATGATAATTCAGGTGATTGGGATCTGGACAGTGAGCTGCGTTCAGGGGATCTGAGAGTGTGAGCTGGAAGTGGGCTGGAAAGTGAGCTGCGTTCAGGGGATCTACGTGTTTGAGAGTGTGCGTTGGAAGCAGATCTAACAAATGCACAGTATAAAAAATAGTAAGTGACATAATTGCTGCAGTAAAAGCTTTATTAGCAACATGAAATTGCTGCCAGTGATCAACACAAAATCAAACATACACGGCCTTTGGTTCCAAATGAGTAAAAATAAAACACAATTACATTAACAAAGGCACAGAAGGGGAAAAAAACACAAAAGTGCACAGTTCTGTTCTAATCTATACGATCTTCAGCATTTGGCCACATGTTCTCGTCCACATCACATCTTGTGTCGTAGATAGAAATGCTTGGCCTGCCTTATCCACCCCTGGCAGTCTTCAGCTGAGATGTCTCTGCAGCCGGCATCCATTGCATCTGCAGGACCAAACCAGCACTCGAGATTGCAGCACACATTGTGATACTTGCTCCTCTCTGACCCAGCACATCAACGGTGGCCCTTTTCCGTGATTACGCTTCTACTTTTACATGTGTTTACATGCTGTATATTCACTGTTTTATTAAAGACGTAGGGGGTTATGCTGTATATTCACTGTTCTACTAAAGACGTAGGGGGTTATGCTGTATATTCACTGTTATACTAAAGACGTAGGGGGTTATGCTGTATATTCACTGTTATACTAAAGACGTAGGGGGTTATGCTGTATATTCACTGTTTTATTAAAGACGTAGGGGGTTATGCTGTATATTCACTGTTCTACTAAAGACGTCCGGGGTTATGCTGTATATTCACTGTTATACTAAAGCGGTAGGGGGTTATGCTGTATATTCACTGTTCTACTAAAGACGTAGGGAGTTATGCTGTATATTCACTGTTCTACTAAAGACGTCCGGGGTTATGCTGTATATTCACTGTTATACTAAAGCGGTAGGGGGTTATGCTGTATATTCACTGTTCTACTAAAGACGTCCGGGGTTATGCTGTATATTCACTGTTCTACTAAAGACGTAGGGGTTATGCTGTATATTCACTGTTCTACTAAAGACGTAGGGGTTATGCTGTATATTCACTGTTCTACTATAGACGTAGGGGTTATGCTGTATATTCAGTGTTCTACTAAAGAAGTAGGGGTTATGCTGTATATTCACTGTTCTACTAAAGAAGTAGGGGGTTATGCTGTATATTCACTGTTACACTAAAGTGGTAGGGGTTATGCTGTATATTCACTGTTCTACTAAAGACATAGGGGGTTATGCTGTATATTCACTGTTCTACTAAAGCGGTAGGGGTTATGCTGTATATTCACTGTTCTACTAAAGCGGTAGGGGTTATGCTGTATATTCACTGTTATATTAAAGCGGTAGGGGTTATGCTGTATATTCACTGTTCTACTAAAGACGTCCGGGGTTATGCTGTATATTCACTGTTATACTAAAGACGTAGGGGTTATGCTATATATCCACTGTTCTACTAAAGACGTAGGGGGTATGCTGTATATTCACTGTTATACTAAAGACGTAGGGGTTATGCTGTATATTCACTGTTCTACTAAAGCGGTAGGGGTTATGCTGTATATTCACTGTTCTACTAAAGACGTAAGGGGTTATGCTGTATATTCACTGTTATACTAAAGACGTAGGGGTTATGCTGTATATTCACTGTTCTACTATAGACGTAGGGGGTTATGCTGTATATTCAGTGTTCTACTAAAGAAGTAGGGGTTATGCTGTATATTCACTGTTCTACTAAAGAAGTAGGGGTTATGCTGTATATTCACTGTTCTACTAAAGACGTAGGGGTTATGCTGTATATTCACTGTTATACTAAAGACGTAGGGGGTTATGCTGTATATTCACTGTTCTACTAAAGCGGTAGGGGTTATGCTGTATATTCACTGTTCTACTAAAGACGTAAGGGGTTATGCTGTATATTCACTGTTATACTAAAGACGTAGGGGTTATGCTGTATATTCACTGTTCTACTATAGACGTAGGGGTTATGCTGTATATTCAGTGTTCTACTAAAGAAGTAGGGGTTATGCTGTATATTCACTGTTCTACTAAAGAAGTAGGGGTTATGCTGTATATTCACTGTTACACTAAAGTGGTAGGGGTTATGCTGTATATTCACTGTTCTACTAAAGACATAGGGGTTATGCTGTATATTCACTGTTATTCTAAAGCGATAGGGGTTATGCTGTATATTCACTGTTCTACTAAAGACGTAGCGGGTTATGCTGTATATTCACTGTTATACTAAAGCGGTAGGGGGTTATGCTATATATTCACTGTTCTACTAAAGACGTAGGGGGGTTATGCTGTATATTCACTGTTCTACTAAAGACGTCTATGCTGTATATTCACTGTTCAACTAAAGATGTAGGGGTTATGCTGTATATTCACTGTTCTACTAAAGACGTAGGGGGGTTATGCTGTATATTCACTGTTCTACTAAAGACGTGGGGGTATGCTGTATATTCCCTGTTCTACTAAAGACGTAGGGGGTTATGCTGTATATTCACTGTTCTACTAAAGACGTAAGGGGTTATGCTGTATATTCACTGTTATACTAAAGACGTAGGGGTTATGCTGTATATTCACTGTTATACTAAAGCGGTAGGGGGTTATGCTATATATTCACTGTTCTACTAAAGATGTAGGGGGTTATGCTGTATATTCACTGTTCTACTAAAGACGTAGGGGTTATGCTGTATATTCACTGTTCTACTAAAGACGTAGGGGGTTATGCTGTATATTCACTGTTCTACTAAAGACGTAGGGGGTTATGCTGTATATTCACTGTTCTACTAAAGACGTAGGGGGTTATGCTGTATATTCACTGTTCTACTAAAGACGTAGGGGGTTATGCTGTATATTCACTGTTCTACTAAAGACGTAGGGGGTTATGCTGTATATTCACTGTTCTACTAAAGACGTAGGGGGTTATGCTGTATATTCACTGTTCTACTAAAGACGTAGGGGGTTATGCTGTATATTCACTGTTCTACTAAAGACGTAGGGGGTTATGCTGTATATTCACTGTTCTACTAAAGACGTGGGGTTATGCTGTATATTCACTGTTATACTAAAGACGTAGGGGGTTATGCTGTATATTCACTGTTATACTAAAGACGTAGGGGTTATGCTGTATATTCACTGTTCTACTAAAGACGTAGGGGGTTATGCTGTATCTTCACTGTTATACGAAAGACGTAGGGGTTATGCTGTATATTCACTGTTCTACTAAAGACGTAGGGGTTATGCTGTATATTCACTGTTATACTAAAGACGTAAGGGGTTATGCTGTATATTCACTGTTATACTAAAGACGTAGGGGGTTATGCTGTATATTCACTGTTATATTAAAGCGGTAGGGGGTTATGCTGTATATTCACTGTTCTACTAAAGACGTACGGGGTTATGCTGTATATTCACTGTTATACTAAAGCGGTAGGGGGTTATGCTATATATCCACTGTTCTACTAAAGACGTAGGGAGTTATGCTGTATATTCACTGTTATACTAAAGACGTGGGGGTATGCTGTATATTCAGTGTTCTACTAAAGCGGTAGGGGTTATGCTGTATATTCACTGTTCTACTAAAGACGTAGGGGTTATGCTGTATATTCACTGTTCTACTAAAGACGTAGGGGTTATGCTGTATATTCACTGTTATACTAAAGACGTAGGGGTTATGCTGTATATTCAGTGTTCTACTAAAGCGGTAGGGGTTATGCTGTATATTCACTGTTCTACTAAAGACGTAGGGGTTATGCTGTATATTCACTGTTCTACTAAAGACGTAGGGGTTATGCTGTATATTCACTGTTATACTAAAGACGTATGGGGTTATGCTGTATATTCACTGTTCTACTAAAGCGGTAGGGGTTATGCTGTATATTCACTGTTCTACTAAAGACGTACGGGGTTATGCTGTATATTCACTGTTATACTAAAGACGTAGGGGGTTATGCTGTATATTCACTGTTCTACTAAAGACGTAGGGAGTTATGCTGTATATTCAGTGTTCTACTAAAGCGGTAGGGGGTTATGCTGTATATTCACTGTTCTACTAAAGACGTAGGGGGTTATGCTGTATATTCACTGTTCTACTAAAGACGTAGGGGGTTATGCTGTATATTCACTGTTATACTAAAGACGTAGGGGGTTATGCTGTATATTCACTGTTCTACTAAAGCGGTAGGGGGTTATGCTGTATATTCACTGTTCTACTAAAGACGTAAGGGGTTATGCTGTATATTCACTGTTCTACTAAAGACGTAGGGGGTTATGCTGTATATTCACTGTTCAACTAAAGATGTAGGGGGTTATGCTGTATATTCACTGTTATACTAAAGACGTAAGGGGTTATGCTGTATATTCACTGTTATACTAAAGAAGTAGGGGTTATGCTGTATATTCACTGTTACACTAAAGTGGTAGGGGTTATGCTGTATATTCACTGTTCTACTAAAGACATAGGGGTTATGCTGTATATTCACTGTTATTCTAAAGCGATAGGGGTTATGCTATATATTCACTGTTCTACTAAAGATGTAGGGGGTTATGCTGTATATTCACTGTTATACTAAAGCGGTAGGGGGTTATGCTATATATTCACTGTTCTACTAAAGACGTAGGGGGTTATGCTGTATATTCACTGTTCTACTAAAGACGTAGGGGGTTATGCTGTATATTCACTGTTCAACTAAAGATGTAGGGGGTTATGCTGTATATTCACTGTTCTACTAAAGACGTAGGGGTTATGCTGTATATTCACTGTTCTACTAAAGACGTAGGGGGTATGCTGTATATTCCTGTTCTACTAAAGACGTAGGGGTTATGCTGTATATTCACTGTTCTACTAAAGACGTAGGGGTTATGCTGTATATTCACTGTTCTACTAAAGACGTAAGGGGTTATGCTGTATATTCACTGTTATACTAAAGACGTAGGGGTTATGCTGTATATTCACTGTTATACTAAAGCGGTAGGGGGTTATGCTGTATATTCACTGTTCAACTAAAGATGTAGGGGGTTATGCTGTATATTCACTGTTCTACTAAAGACGTGGGGGTTATGCTGTATATTCACTGTTCTACTAAAGACGTAGGGGTTGTGCTGTATATTCACTGTTCTACTAAAGACGTAAGGGGTTATGCTGTATATTCACTGTTATACTAAAGACGTAGGGGTTATGCTGTATATTCACTGTTATACTAAAGCGGTAGGGGGTTATGCTATATATTCACTGTTCTACTAAAGACGTAGGGGGTTATGCTGTATATTCACTGTTCTACTAAAGACGTAGGGGGTTATGCTGTATATTCACTGTTCTACTAAAGATGTAGGGGGTTATGCTGTATATTCACTGTTCTACTAAAGACGTAGGGGGTTATGCTGTATATTCACTGTTCTACTAAAGACGTAGGGGGTTATGCTGTATATTCACTGTTCTACTAAAGACGTAGGGGGTTATGCTGTATATTCCCTGTTCTACTAAAGACGTAGGGGGTTATGCTGTATATTCACTGTTCTACTAAAGACGTAGGGGGTTATGCTGTATATTCACTGTTCTACTAAAGACGTAAGGGGTTATGCTGTATATTCACTGTTATACTAAAGACGTAGGGGTTATGCTGTATATTCACTGTTATACTAAAGCGGTAGGGGGTTATGCTGTATATTCACTGTTATACTAAAGACCAATTGTTTACATTTAGGATAATGTTTTACAGCTTTGTCATTCTATATTTTCCTGTAGTCTGATGACTTTGTGGCCTCATGGATGGAATATTATTCATATGTTTCATCATTTCATAATTAATCAACTTAATTCATTTTTTAATGCCAAAAATCTGGTTTTCTATGTTAAACTGTTTTGTTATTTGTCAGTCTCCTATTATATATGTATATATATGTATATACTCCTGTTAGAGTATATACATTTGTGTATTGTATTTTGTATGGTGTATGGTGTATGATGTATTTTTCATATTGTATTTTGTATGCTGTATGGTGTATGATGTATTTTGTATATTGTATACCGTGTGGTGTATGGTGTATGTGGTATGTTGTATGTTGTATACCATGTGGTGTATGCTGTATGTTGTATGTTGTATACCGTGTGGTGTATGCTGTATGTTGCATGCTGCATGTTGTATGTTGTATACCGTGTGGTGTATGCTGTATGTTGTATGTTGCATGCTGTATGTTGTATGTTATATATTGTATGTTGTATGCTGTATGTTGTATGTTGTATGCTGTATAATGTTTGTTGTATGGTGTACAATATGTCGTATACTGTCTGTTGAATGTTGTATGATGTATGCTGTATGTTGTAAACTGTATATTGTGTTATATATTGTATGTTGCATGTTGCATGCTGTATGTTGTATGTTATATATTGTATGTTGTATGCTGTATAATGTTTGTTGTATGGTGTACAATATGTCGTATACTGTCTGTTGAATGTTGTATGGTGGATGCTGTATTTTGTAAGCTGTATACTGTATGTTGTATATTGTATGGTGGATGCTGTATTTTGTAAGCTGTATACTGTATGTTGTATGTTGGAGGTACAATGGTGTATGTTATGTGGTGTATGCTGTTTGTTGTATGTTGTATGTTGTATGCTGTATAATGTTTGTTGTATGGTGTACAATATGTCGTATACTGTCTGTTGAATGGTGTATGATGTATGCTGTATGTTGTAAACTGTATATTGTATGTGGTATATTGTATGTTGTATGCTGTATGTTGTAAGCTGTATATTGTATGTTGTATGTTGGAGGTTGAATGGTGTATGTTATGTGGTGTATGATGTATGCTGTATGTTGTAAACTGTATATTGTATGTGGTATATTGTATGTTGTATGCTGTATGTTGTAAGCTGTATATTGTATGTTGTATGTTGGAGGTTGAATGGTGTATGTTATGTGGTGTATGATGTATGCTGTATGTTGTAAACTGTATATGGTATGTGGTATATTGTATGTTGTATGCTGTATGTTGTATGTGGTATATTGTATGGTGTATGCTGTATGTTGTAAACTGTATATTGTATGTGGTATATTGTATGGTGGATGCTGTATGTTGTAAACTGTATATTGTATGTGGTATATTGTATGGTGTATGCTGTCTGTTGAATGTTGTATACTGTATGTTGTATGTTGTATGCTGTATGTTGTATGTTGTATACTGTATGTTGTATGTTGTATACTGTGTGTTGTATGTTGTATGCTGTATGTTGTATGTTGTATGTTGTATACTGTATGTTGTAAACTGTATATTCTATGTGGTATGGTGTACGCTGTATGTTGTATGCTGTATGTTGTATGTTGTATGTTATAAACTCTATGTGGTATGTTGTACGCTGCATGTTGTATGGTGTATATTGTATTTTGTATGTGGTATGTTGTACGCTGTATGTTGTATGTTGTATGCTGTATGGTGTATGATGTATGTTGTATGCTGTATGTTGTATGTTGTAAACTGCATGTTGTATGTTGTAAACTGTATATTGTATGTGGTATGTTGTATGCTGTATGTTGTATGCTGTATGTTGTATGTTGTAAACTGTATATTGTATGTGGTATGCCGTACGGTGTATGCTGTATGTTGTATGTTGTATGATGTATATTGTATTTTGTATGTGGTATGTTGTATGTTGTATGCTGTATGGTGTATGATGTATGTTGTATGTTGTACGCTGTATGTTGTATGTTGTAAACGGTATGTTGTATGTTGTAAACTGTATGTTGTATGTGGTATGCTGTACGCTGTATGATGTATGCTGTATGTTGTATGTTGTAAACTGTATGTTGTATGTTGTAAACTGTATATTGTATGTGGTATGTTTTACGCTGTATGTTGTATGTTGTACGCTGTATGTTGTATGTTGTACGCTGTATGTTGTATGTTGTACGCTGTGTGTTGTATGCAGTATGCTGTACGCTGTATGCTGTATGCTGTATGTTGTAAACTGTATAGTGTATGTGGTATGCTGTACGCTGTATGCTATATGCGATATGTTGTACGCTGTATGCTGTATGCTGTATGTTGTATGTTGTAAACTGTATGTTGTATGTTGTAAACTGTATATTGTATGTGGTGTGCTGTACGCTGTATGCTGTATGTTGTATGATGTATATAGTATTTTGTATGTGGTATGTTGTACGCTGTATGTTGTATGTTTTATGCTGTATGGTGTATGATGTATGTTGTATGTTGTACGCTGTATGTATGTTGTACGCTGTATGTTGTATGTTGTAAACTGTATGTTGTATGTGGTATGCTGTACGCTGTATGCTGTATGTTGTATGATGTATATTGTATTTTGTATGTGGTATGTTGTATTCTGTATGGTGTATGTTGTATGCTGTATGTTGTACGCTGTATGTTGTATGTTGTAAAATGTATGTTGTATGTAGTATGCTGTACGCTGTATGCCGTATGTTGTATGATGTATATTGTATTTTGTATGTGGTATGTTGTATGCTGTATGTTGTATGTTGTATGCTGTATGGTGTATGATGTATGTTGTATGTTGTACGCTGTATGTTGTATGTTGTATGTTGTAAACTGTATGTTTTATGTGGTATGCTGTACGCTGTATGATGTATGCTGTATGTTGTATGTTGTAAACTGTATGTTGTAAACTGTAGCAGGCCTGTGCTAACAAGCTAACAGTTCGTAGGCCCGGGCTAGACAAGGTAGCAGTTAGCGGACCGGAGCTAGACAAGCTAGCCGTTAGCAGGCCGAATTAGCAAGCAGGGAGATAGCGAGGGCTAGAGAGTTAACCTTTGGGGGATGTCGCGATGGGGTGAGTCTGTTTATTCCTCTTCATGCGGTGACATCGACAGACCGGTCGTGGGCCCGGGTAATTGTAGCCCAGGAGTATGCTACAGGTGCTCTAGTACGCTAGGTGAGCTGGAGACACAGCGATTCAGAAAGCCTTGGCCAGCAGATGGATCTTTGGCGATGTCGCAACGGAAAAGCCTGTTGAAACCACCTCGGACGATTATGTCAGCGGACCAGTCGTGATGGATCGGCGGGGCTCCGTGTCGGCAGTAAAGGGTCCAGGCCAATTGGCAAAAGAGGTATTGTTGGACCTCTTCGGCTAGTCGGGAGATGGGCTTAGCTCGAGGCTAGCTCAAGGCTAACTGGTGCTTGCTTTGGGACAGAGACGTTAGCCAGGAGTAGCCACTCGGATTGCAGCTAGCTAGTTGCGATGATCCGGTATAAGTATGGTTCAGAGCTTGCGGTAGGAATCCGGAGATGTGGTAGAGAAAAAGCAGTCTGATATGCTCTGGGTTGATGTCGCTGGTGTCCTAGTTAGCTTTGAAGACCGCTAGCAGTGGCTAACTGAGTACTAGCTAGTAGCTAGTTAGCTGGCTAGCTTCTGATGGGGGTTCCGTTTCTAAAGTATAGAAAAAGCAGATCCGTACCACATTGGGTGATGCGGGTTGCAGGAGAGTATATTCAGCCTATAGTTGGAAAGTGAGATTAAAATATGTACGAAATATACAGAAAAAAAAAAATATATATATATATATATATATACAGGAAAAAAACGAGGAAAACTATATTTTCACCAGACAGGACGGGACAAGACAAAACACACGTCCGACTGCTACGCCATCTTGGAATGATGTACAATATGATGTACAATATGTTGTATGCTGTATGTTGAATGTTGTATGATGTATAGTGTATGTGTTGTATGTTGTATACTGTAAATATTGTATATTGTATATTGTGTGTTGTGTGCTGTATGCTGTATGTTGTATGCTGTAAACTACATATTGCATGTTGTATATTGCATGGTGTATGCTGTATGCTGTATTTTGTATGATTTATACTGTATGTTGTATGTTGTGTGTTGAATGGTGTATGTTATATGCTGCATGCTGTGTCTTGTATGTTGTATGCTGTATATTTTATGTTGTAAACTGTATATTGTATGTTGTATGTCATATGTTGTATTTTGTATGCTGTACACTGTGTGTTGTATGTTGAATGGTGTATAGTGTGCGGTGTATGTTGTATGTTGTATACTATATACTGTATGTTGTATGCTGTATGTTGTTATTGTATAGTATATGTTGTATATTGTGTGTTGTATGATGTATAATACATTTTGTATGTTGTATGTTGTATGCTGTATGTTGAATGGTGTATGTTGTATGGTGTATGATGTGTGTCATATGTTGTATGTTGTATGCTGCATGCTGTATTATGTAAACTGTATATCATATGTTGTATGATGCATGTTGTATGGTGTATGTTGTATGGTGTATGTTGTATGGGGTATGTTGTATGGTATGTGTTTTACGATGTATGTTGAATGTTGTATGGTGTATGTTTTATGTTGTATGTTTTCTCTGGTATGGTGTATGTTGTCTGGTGTATGGTGTATGCAGTATGGTGTTTGTTGTGTGTTGTATGTTGTACATTGTATGTTGTATGGTGTATGCTGTATTCTGTATGCTGTATTATGTATGGTGTGTGTTGTATTTTGTATGCTGTACACTGTATGTTGAATGGTGTATGTTGAATGGTGTATGGTGTATGGTGTATGTTGTATACTGTTTGCTGTATGTTGTATGCTATATGTTCTATATTGTATGGTGTATGTTGTATATTGTGTGCTGTATGATGTATGATTCATTTTGTATGTTGTATGTTGAATGGTGTATGTTGTATGGTGCATGCTGTGTGTCATATGTTGAATTGTGTATGCTGTGTGCTGTATGTTGTATGCTGCATGCTGTATGTTGTAAACTCTATATTGTATGTTGTATGTTGTATGATGTATGGTGCATGATGTTTGATGCATGTTGTATGGTATATGGTGTATGTTTTATGTTGTATGGTATATGGTGTATGTTTTATGTTGTATGGTATATGGTGTATGTTTTATGTTGTATGGTATATGGTGTATGTTTTATGTTGTATGGTGTGTGTTGTATGTTGTATGTTGTATGGTATATGGTGTATGTTTTATGTTGTATGGTATATGGTGTATGTTTTATGTTGTATGGTATATGGTGTATGTTTTATGTTGTATGGTATATGGTGTATGTTTTATGTTGTATGGTGTGTGTTGTATGTTGTATGTTGTATGATGTATGGTGCATGATGTTTGATGCATGTTGTATGGTGTATGTTTTATGTTGTATGGTATATGGTGTATGTTTTATGTTGTATGGTGTGTGTTGTATGTTGTATGTTGTATGATGTATGGTGCATGATGTTTGATGCATGTTGTATGGTGTATGTTGTATGTTGTATGGTATATGGTGTATGTTTCATGTTGTATGGTATATGGTGTATGTTTTATGTTGTATGGTATATGATGTATGTTGTATGATGCATGTTGTATGTTTTATGTTGTATGCTGTGTGTAGTATGATGTTTGTTGTATGGTGTATGCTGTATGATGTATGTTGTATGGTGTATGCTGTATGCTGTATGTTATATGTTGTATGCTGTATGATGTATGTTATATGTTGTATGCTGTATGCTGTATGTTATATGTTGTATGCTGTATGTTATATGTTGTATGCTGTATGTTGTATGTTATATGTTGTATGCTGTATGTTATATGTTGTATGCTGTATGCTGTATGTTATATGTTGTATGCTGTATGTTTTATGTTGTATGCTGTATGTTATGTATGTTGTATGCTGTATGATGTATGTTATATGTTGTATGCTGTATGCTGTATGTTATATGTTGTATGATGTATGTTATATGTTGTATGCTGTATGCTGTATGTTATATGTTGTATGCTGTATGTTATATGTTGTATGCTGTATGATGTATGTTATATGTTGTATGCTGTATGATGTATGTTATATGTTGTATGCTGTATGCTGTATGTTATATGTTGTATGCTGTATGTTTTATGTTGTATGGTATATGGTGTATGTTGTATGTTGTATGGTATATGGTGTATGTTTTATGTTGTATGGTATATGGTGTATGTTTTATGTTGTATGGTATATGGTGTATGTTTTATGTTGTATGGTATATGGTGTATGTTGTATGTTGTATGGTATATGGTGTATGTTTTATGTTGTATGGTATATGGTGTATGTTGTATGTTGTATGGTATATGGTGTATGTTTTATGTTGTATGGTATATGGTGTATGTTTTATGTTGTATGGTATATGGTGTATGTTGTATGTTGTATGGTATATGGTGTATGTTTTATGTTGTATGGTATATGGTGTATGTTGTATGATGCATGTTGTATGTTTTATGTTGTATGCTGTGTGTAGTATGATGTTTGTTGTATGGTGTATGCTGTATGCTGTATGTTATATGTTGTATGCTGTATGCTGTATGTTATATGTTGTATGCTGTATGCTGTATGTTACATGTTTTATGTTGTATGGTATATGGTGTATGTTTTATGTTGTATGGTATATGGTGTATGTTGTATGATGCATGTTGTATGTTTTATGTTGTATGGTGTATGCTATATGATGTATGTTGTATGGTGTATGCTGTATGCTGTATGTTATATGTTGTATGCTGTATGCTGTATGTTTTATGTTGTATGCTGTATGGTGTATGTTACATGTTGTATGCTGTATGGTGTATGTTACATGTTGTATGCTGTATGGTGTATATTGTATGGTGTATGGTGTACGTTGTATATTGCATGCTGTGTACTGTATGCATGGTGTATGCTGTGTGATGTATGTTGTATGCTGTGTGATGTATGGTGTATGTTAATGGCTATCTGTCATGTGTATCAGGACCTTCCTGTATGGCCTGTAGAGGTGTAGCTCGAACCCAGCTGTGGCCTATACTCTGGCAGCCATATACACTGGCTCAGTGTTCCACCCTATCCTGTTCCCCCAGCAGGCAGGATGGTACGTATGTTACACACACACACACACACCCTGTTGTCCCATGCTGCCCTGTGTATGCCCTTGTATGCCATGTATGCCCTCGCATACTGCCCTCGCCCCATACTGCCCTGCGCCCCATTCTGCCCTGTTGCCCCATACTGCCCTCGTCCCATACTGCCCTCGCCCCGTATGCTGCCCTTGCCACATACTGCCCTGCGCACCATACTGTATGCCCTTGCCCCATACTGCCCTCGCCCCATTCTGCCCTGGCACCATAATGCCCTCTGTCCCATAACTGCCCTCGACCCATACTGCCCTCGCCACATACTGCCCTCGCCCCAAACTGCCCTTGCCCCATACTGCTCTCGCCTCATACTGACCTCGCACCATACTGCCCTCGTCCCATACTGCCCTCGTCCCATACTGCCCTCGTCCCATACTGCCCTTGCCCCATACTGCTCTCGCCCCATACTGCTCTCGCCCCATACTGACCTCGCACCATACTGCCCTCTTCCCATACTCCCCTCGCCCCATACTGCCCTCGACCCATACTGCCCTCGTCCCATACTGCCCTCAACCCATACTGGCCTCGCCCCATACTCCCCTCGCCCCATACTGCTCTCGCTCCACACTGCTCTCGCCCAATACTGACTCCACTCCCCTCACCCCCCACACCTGGGTGATGTCATTGCCTGCTTAGAGTACACAAATCAACCCCTGCCCTGCTCCCAAGGCTCAGAGAGCTGAAATTAGTTTATTTTTATGTCCTCTTTATTTTCCCTGTGTTCAAAGATGACAGGGTGCCTTGCTGTGGTTCCCTGGCAAAATCCACAGGTCCTTCCATGGCCAGGCCCTGTAACCAGATCTTTCCTCAGCTCAGCCCCTCACATAAACTGACTGTTATAATTATTAAATAAAACAACAATAAAAACACAAAGCACATCCATAAATCAAGTAGCATTATGGCCCATAAAAGCGTGGAGCTATCTGTTTTTGGGGTATGTATTTGACGCTGTAATCTGACTCTCCTGCTGTAGCTGGTCAGATTTATCAGAGCAGTTAAAGAAGGATTTTTCCTGGATTTGCAGCCCCAGTGACATCATAAATTGTGCTGTCAGGTTCAGGCATAGAGTTCCTCACTCAAGCATTATGGTGGTGCACCACACTCTTGCTTTTTGGCTGGAATGGGATGGCTAGCTTTCCCTCCCCCTTTCTACGCGTATTTTGTCATGCCCGCCATCAAATTTATTGAGAAGTGTAAAGTATACACACACACAGCCGCAACCACACAACACACACACACTCCAAGGACAGGCCTTAGTACACCCAGCTGGCTGTAACCTCACTCTTCTACTAAACACATAGGGCAGGGATCATCAACTGTATTCAGCCGCGGGCCAATTTGTTCTTGAGTGGATGGTCATGGGGCAGGAACAGAATTACAAATCATTTGTAGACTGCACATTGACTGTATGAAGTCCAAACAGACACAACATAATCATGCAAAACCTTGCCTACATCTGTATATGATCACGTGTCTCTACTAAGCGCGGGAATACTTAGGAACAGATTTACAAAATTAAAATCACTTGGGGCTGATTTCCTGGTGTTTTTACAGTCTTTATTAAATGTATTTGCTCAGAAAACCTGGGGGGAGGCAACAAAATCCCCCACGGGCCAAATTCGGCCCACTGGCTCCCAAACGCTGACGTAGGGGCTTATGCTGTATATTCACTGTTCTACTAAAGACGTAGGAGGTTATGCTGTATCTTCACTGTTCTACTAAAGATGTAGGGGGTTATGCTGTATATTCACTGTTCTACTAAAGATGTAGGGGGTTATGCTGTATATTCACTATTCTACTAAAGATGTAGGGGGTTATGCTATATATTCACTGTTCTACTAAAGATGTAGGGGGTTATGCTGTATATTCACTGTTCTACTAAAGATGTAGGGGGTTATGCTGTATATTCACTGTTCTACTAAAGATGTAGGGGGTTATGCTGTATATTCACTGTTCTACTAAAGATGTAGGGGGTTATGCTGTATATTCACTGTTCTACTAAAGATGTAGGGGGTTATGCTGTATATTCACTGTTCTACTAAAGATGTAGGGGGTTATGCTGTATATTCACTGTTCTACTAAAGATGTAACATGTCTCTGGACCCACTCACTGTCACAGTCATACGCTGGACCTAGTTTTGTCCCATGGAATAAATGTTGTGGATCTTAATGTTTTTCCTCATAATCCTGGACTATCGGACCACCATTTTATTACGTTTGCAATTGCAACAAATAATCTGCTCAGACCCCAACCAAGGAACATCAAAAGTCGTGCTATAAATTCACAGACAACACAAAGATTCCTTGATGCCCTTCCAGACTCCCTCTGCCTACCCAAGGACGCCAGAGGACAAAAATCCGTTAACCACCTAACTGAGGATCTCAATTTAACCTTGCGCAATACCCTAGATGCAGTTGCACCCTAAAACTAAAAAAATGTCTCATAAGAAACTAGCTCCCTGGTACACAGAAAATACCCGAGCTCTGAAGCAAGCTTCCAGAAAATTGGAACGGAAATGGCGCCACACCAAACTGGAAGTCTTCCGACTAGCTTGAAGGACGGTACCGTGCAGTACCGAAGAGCCCTTACTGCTGCTCGATCGTCCTATTTTTCTAACTTAATTGAGGAAAATAAGAACAATCCGAAATTCCTTTTGATACTGTGGCAAAGCTAACTAAAAAGCAGCATTCCCCAAGAGAGGATGACTTTCACTTTAGCAGTGATAAATTCATGAACTTCTTTGAGGAAAAGATTATGATTATTAGAAAGCAAATTACGGACTCCTCTTTAAACCTGCGTATTCCTCCAAACCTCAGTTGTCCTGAGTCTGCACAACTCTGCCAGGACCTAGGATCAAGAGAGACGCTCAAGTGTTTTAGTACTATATCTCTTGACACAATGATGAAAATAATCATGGCCTCTAAACCTTCAAGCTGTATACTGGACCCTATTCCAACTAAACTACTGAAAGAGCTGCTTCCTGTGCTTGGCCCTCCTATGTTGAACATAATAAACGGCTCTCTATCCACTGGATGTGTACCAAACTCACTAAAAGTGGCAGTAATAAAGCCTCTCTTGAAAAAGCCAAACCTTGACCCAGAAAATATAAAAACTATCGGCCTATATCGAATCTTCCATTCCTCTCAAAGATTTTAGAGAAGGCTGTTGCGCAGCAACTCACTGCCTTCCTGAAGACAAACAATGTATACGAAATGCTTCAGTCTGGTTTTAGACCCCATCATAGCACTGAGACGGCACTTGTGAAGGTGGTAAATGACATTTTAATGGCATCGGACCGAGGCTCTGCATCTGTCCTCGTGCTCCTAGACCTTAGTGCTGCTTTTGATACCATCGATCACCACATTCTTTTGGAGAGATTGGAAACCCAAATTGGTCTACACGGACAAGTTCTGGCCTGGTTTAGATCTTATCTGTCGGAAAGATATCAGTTTGTCTCTGTGAATGGTTTGTCCTCTGACAAATCAACTGTACATTTCGGTGTTCCTCAAGGTTCTGTTTTAGGACCACTATTGTTTTCACTATATATTTTACCTCTTGGGGATGTTATTCGAAAACATAATGTAAACTTTCACTGC
>NC_068434.1:16401643-16449384 GCF_023373465.1 Oncorhynchus keta | reverse complement strand
GTAATAATGAAATCAGACCTTCTTCTTGAGTATCTGATAATCTGCCATTTTTCTAGGAGTGGTTAAAACATACTAATAATGGTCCTCTGAGTGCATGAAGAAGTTCCTCCTCTGTAATTTGGCCTTCCCACGAGTCTTTCTGTGTAGCTGTTCATTTTACATGATTAACTTTGGTTAGTGGAGATGGTGGAGACTGAAACATAAACATATGCGTAAAGTACTTTGCTTCCTCTTTCAAAGTATTTATTGGTGAATCATGGGTGACTATCATTTGTTACAAGTTTCAGTAAATTATTTTTGGTAACATTTGTCTGTTGAAGATTAAAACAACATTTGGTGAATCTTTCCTCATATTCCATCCAGTTCGCTTTATTTTTTATAATATATTACATTTCATCTTTCTTGAATAAGTTCCTCCATTTATTTTTGTTTTTCCTCTAACGTATGCTGTGCCTCTATGTTACTGTTTTATTGCTGTCTATCTGTACTGTCAGTCCCTCTATTTCCTTTGTTAATATGAATTAGTTTGACTTAAATGGCTTTTGTTTTGAAGATGAGTATTGAATTGCATGGCCTCTAAAGGCACATTTAAAAATGTCCCATACAGTAAGTTATTCTGTCCTGGTTAAAAACTAGTTGTCATCCAATAGGCTTTGATAAATTAAATTAAATTGAACATTTATTTAACATTACATTACATTTAAGTCATTTAGCAGACGCTCTTATCCAGAGCGACTTACAAATTGGTGCATACACCTTATGACATCCAGTGGAACAGCCACTTGCATCTAAATCTTTTAGGGGGAGAAGGGGGGTGAGAAGGATTACTTACCCTTACTTACCCTATCCTAGGTATTCCTTGAAGAGGTGGGGTTTCAGGTGTCTCCGGAAGGTGGTGATTGACTCCGCTGTCCTGGCGTCGTGAGGGAGTTTGTTCCACCATTGGGGAGCCAGAGCAGCGAACAGTTTTGACTGGGCTGAGCGGGAACTGTACTTCCACAGTGGTAGGGAGGCGAGCAGGCCAGAGGTGGATGAACGCAGTGCCCTTGTTTGGGTGTAGGGCCTGATCAGAGCCTGGAGGTACTGAGGTGCCGTTCCCCTCACAGCTCCGTAGGCAAGCACCATGGTCTTGTAGCGGATGCGAGCTTCAACTGGAAGCCAGTGGAGAGAGCGGAGGAGCGGGGTGACGTGAGAGAACTTGGGAAGGTTGAACACCAGACGGGCTGCGGCGTTCTGGATGAGTTGTAGAGGTTTAATGGCACAGGCAGGGAGCCCAGCCAACAGCGAGTTGCAGTAATCAAGACGGGAGATGACAAGTGCCTGGATTAGGACCTGCGCCGCTTCCTGTGTGAGGCAGGGTCGTACTCTGCGGATGTTGTAGAGCATGAACCTACAGGAACGGGACACCGCCTTGATGTTAGTTGAGAACGACAGGGTGTTGTCCAGGATCACGCCAAGGTTCTTAGCGCTCTGGGAGGAGGACACAATGGAGTTGTCAACCGTGATGGCGAGATCATGGAACGGGCAGTCCTTCCCCGGGAGGAAGAGGAGCTCCGTCTTGCTGAGGTTCAGCTTGAGGTGGTGATCCGTCATCCACACTGATATGTCTGCCAGACATGCAGAGATGCGATTCGCCACCTGGTCATCAGAAGGGGAAAGGAGAAGATTAATTGTGTGTCGTCTGCATAGCAATGATAGGAGAGACCATGTGAGGTTATGACAGAGCCAAGTGACTTGGTGTATAGCGAGAATAAGAGAGGGCCTAGAACAGAGCCCTGGGGGACACCAGTGGTGAGAGCGCGTGGTGAGGAGACAGATTCTCGCCACGCCACCTGGTAGGAGCGACCTGTCAGGTAGGACGCAATCCAAGCGTGGGCCGCGCCGGAGATGCCCAACTCGGAGAGGGTGGAGAGGAGGATCTGATGGTTCACAGTATCGAAGGCAGCCGATAGGTCTAGAAGGATGAGAGCAGAGGAGAGAGAGTTAGCTTTAGCAGTGCGGAGCGCCTCCGTGATACAGAGAAGAGCAGTCTCAGTTGAATGACTAGTCTTGAAACCTGACTGATTTGGATCAAGAAGGTCATTCTGAGAGAGATAGCGGTAGAGCTGGCCAAGGACGGCACGCTCAAGAGTTTTGGAGAGAAAAGAGAGAAGGGATACTGGTCTGTAGTTGTTGACATCGGAGGGATCGAGTGTAGGTTTTTTCAGAAGGGGTGCAACTCTCGCTCTCTTGAAGACGGGAGGGACGTAGCCAGCGGTCAGGGATGAGTTGATGAGCGAGGTGAGGTAAGGGAGAAGGTCTCCGGAAATGGTCTGGAGAAGAGAGGAGGGGATAGGGTCAAGCGGGCAGGTTGTTGGGCGGCCGGCCGTCACAAGACGCGAGATTTCATCTGGAGAGAGAGGGAGAAAGAGGTCAGAGCATAGGGTAGGGCAGTGTGAGCAGAACCAGCAGTGTCGTTTGACTTAGCAAGCGAGGATCGGATGTCGTCGACCTTCTTTTCAAAATGGTTGACGAAGTCATCTGCAGAGAGGGAGGAGGGGGGATTCAGGAGGGAGGAGAAGGTGGCAAAGAGCTTCCTAGGGTTAGAGGCAGATGCTTGGAATTTAGAATGGTAGAAAGTGGCTTTAGCAGCAGAGACAGAGGAGGAAAATGTAGAGAGGAGGGAGTGAAAGGATGCCAGGTCCGCAGGGAGGCGAGTTTTCCTCCATTTCCGCTCGGCTGCCCGGAGCCCTGTTCTAGGGCAAGTGCAATACCCTCGTCCATGGGTAAATTCTGTGTGAGTTATTATTTGATGTTCCGACTGCATTCTGTCCCGTCAACACTTTGTCAACTTTTGGAGCCGCCACCATATACAGTGGGGGAAAAAGTATTTAGTCAGCCACCAACTGTGGAAGTTCTCCCACTTTACAGGCCTCTCTCATATTTTTAATCTCACTAGGTCAGGATAGCCTAGTGGTTAGAGTGTTGGTCTAGTAACCGGAAGGTTGTAAGTTCTAACCCCCAAGCTGACAAGGTACAAATTTTTCATTCTGCCCCTGAAAAGGCAGTTAACCCACTGTTCCTAGGCCGTCATTGAAAATAAGAATTTGTTCTTAACTGTCTTGCCTATTTAAATAAAGGTAAAAAAATATATATTTAAGCCTCCATATATCCACTAGTTTCATGATAGTCGTGATTTCCTTAAGTGCATAAGGTTGATAGTTTATAGTGTGATCTCCTTTTCTAGTTCGTTGAGATATTTAAAACCGTATTATAACCTCCCACCATAATAGTAAATAATAATTTGTTCTTAACTTAACTCACCTAGTTAAATAAAGTTAAACAAATATATATATATAATAATAATGTAATAGAGTCTTGTATTGCTTGTATGCTTGATAAATGATTATATATATTTTCATAGAAGCGTGGATCATCATTATTTGGACCGTATAGATTAATGAGCCAAATATGTTTATGGTCCAATAATCCATATACCTTGCGGGTCTGTTTTGAAAAATCTGCACATTCGGATCACAATAGGTATGATTTTCCTTCTCTTTTATCAATCAATCAATCAAATGTATTTATAAAGCCCTTTTTACATCAGCCGGTGTCACGAAGTGCTGTACAGAAACCCAGCCTAAAACCCAAAAAGCAAGCAAAGCAGATGTGGAAGCATGGCCAGGTAAATACTGATAGTATTTTCTTATTATCTGCTAATCCATTACAATTACTGTATAACTGGCTATACCTATTTCACCATTTACCATAATGAGATACAAGTTTCAATTATATTTATTGTAATATATGTTTGTAAATGTACCATAAAAAGTACAATAATGATTGAGTGTCCATATAGCTATAATATGGTATTTTCACTTTGTATTTTCACGGCCGATTACCAATCAGGCCTTTATGGTCAAGTGGTCAGACGGAATACACTCCTCGGTAAAAGGCAGTCAGCTTGGAGTTTGCCAAAAGGCACCTCAAGACTCTCATGCCATGAGAAACAAGATTCTCTGGACTGATGAAACCAAGATTGAACTCTTTGGCCTTAATGCCAAGCGTCACGTCTGGAGTAAACCTGCTGTGAGGGATGTTTTTCAGTGGCAGGGACTGGGAGACTAAAAGTTGGGAAAGCTGAATGGAGCAAAGTACAGAGATCATTAATGAAAGCTTGCTCCAGAGCACTCATAACCTCAGACTGGGGTGAAGGTTCACCCTCCAACAGGATAACAACCCTAAACACACAGCCAAGACAACGCAGGAGTGGTTTCGGGATAAGTTTCTGAGTGTACTTGAGTGGCCCAGCCAGAACCCGGACTTGATCCCGATCGAACATCTCTGGAGAGACCTGAAAATAGCAGTGCAGCGAGAAGAAGACTCAAAAAGACTTGAGGATTTAATCGCTGCCAAAGGTGCTTCAACAAAGTACTGAGTAAAGGTTTGAATACTTATTTAAATGGGATATTTCATTTTTGTATTTCTTAAAAATAAATTAGCAAAAATTAGCAAAAATTAAAATGCTTTGTCATTATGGTTCCCTGTATTCATAACGTGAGTTTGCCAGCAATTTGTCAATTTTCCCCTTCAATGATTGGACATGGGAGAGCAGGAAAGTTGGAAGAGGGATCTTTGTTTTGTTCCTCTTCAACCTCTGGCCACACCTCCTTTCCTGCCCCACCCCCTTTCGCCATCTCTGAAGTTATGTCCCCTTTGATCCATTCTCCCCAATGTGAGTTGTTACACTGTAAAAGAGAGTTTCTGCTATGAAGGATGAGTGGTTCAGCCGACTTTCTCGAAAGTTTGCATGCTGTTTCAGGTACCAGCAGACGAATCCAAGTAGGAGAATAATCCACTGTACACATTTCATGTCGCTCTACTGTAGCCTAACCCTAATCCGATGCAACATAAAACACTTTATACTACTATAAATAAAGAAACAACAACGGACGAGTTTAAACAACTAACAAACAATCGATTCAGGGCACCAATGCGTAGAGCCCCAAGGTCACGCAGCACCCCATTACGGAGGTGTGCGGCAGAGGTCGAAGAGGAACAAAACAAAGATCCATCTTCCTACTGTCCTGCTCTTCGATGTCCAATCACTGAAGGGGAAAATGACGATTGCGGGCAAAATCACGGTATCTATATGAATAGAGGGTGGCCTGTGTGATGGCCTTTTCTAAAACTCGGCTGATGGAGGCGGTGCCCGACTCTGAAGTCACCCCTGACAGATTCACTATCATTCGTCTGGACAGAGACGGTGAAGTTACTGGTAAGGAGCACAGGGGGGGAGTCTGTGTGCTGATAAATGACAGATGGTGTAAAACTACGATTGTCAGGAAGGAAAAAAATGCACTCCTGATATAGAATTATTGTCAGTGTCACTGCACCCCTGCTACCTTCCCTGTGAATTCCCCCAGACTTTTCTGACTGTTGTTTATATCCATCCAAGAGCAAACAGCCTTTTCAATTCGATGCTCCATAGTGCCTGAGTCCCTGACCACCAGGCCATCTGTGTGAGAGATATAACACACACACCACCGACCTGTGACCAGCCACTTCCTACCCCAGTCCAGGCAGGCAACTTCATTTCATGGTCTTCAGCCTGTTGGATGGACGGCGATAAAGTAGCTTGCTTTATGGCGCCCGTAAAGCTGGTCGTGGTGGATTGAGAGCAGCAGATAGTCTGGTGGTGTGTCTCGGGGTATATCATCAACCAGGATGAGGAAAGGGGAGGAATGACTGGAGTGCAGCCAGAGAATGGCTACGGCCTCAACACTGGATCCATCATGAGGGGTTACCAATAGCGAATATCTCTGTGCTTATTGGCTGATCCAAATGATATTCTGGTGTAGAACGCTGAATTTGTCAGCAGTGTGCCCAACTGGTTAACTGAAGTCAGGTGCAGGAGAGCAGAGATGAGTGCACAGGCACACTTTATTTGGCAGAGGGAAAACAGTCGGACGCAACTGCGTAACGACACTCCCGCCAAAGGCAAAAGCGAATAGCGCACTCATCACACAAATAATGTACAGCATACAATACCACAGGTTCCAAACAAGACCAGGCGAAAAACCAGCATGAAGCGTCACACATGACAGGTAACGACTAATTGCACACACAGACATGGGGGTAACAGAGGATAATATACACATAGAGTGATGAGGGGATGTAAAACAGGTGTGCAGAAAAAACAAGACAAAACAAATGGAAAATGAAACGTGGAGCGGTGATGGCTAGAAGACCGGTGACGTTGACCGCTGAGCGGAGGAGGATCCGACTTCGGCGGGAGTCGTGACAGAATTAGTGTTGATAAGTTCTGACTCCTACTCTATTAGCTGTGAATTCTGTGTGAAACAAGTTTCAAACATAGTCATGTTATTAATGCACGCAGTCAATCATTTTTTTTCTACCTGCAAACAAAAAATAAGAGGAGAAATAGTCCATTTTCGGTACATACTAAATTGTAATTCCGCTGGTTAGTCCACTGGTAATACATTTAAAGTGTGTGTGGTTAATGTTTTATATTTTTTACAAGAACCCTCCATATTACCCTCAATGGGAGACTAAACACCTACTAGCTTTCACCAATCTTTTCTGCATCAAATTAGTCCCCAGCTTGAGCAGATATCAACCATTACTAACTTGTAGCTCCTAGTCCCTACTACACACAGTATGGTAGCTACAGTATTCCATGCCTTAGCCCTGCTCCTGCTACTGTCCTGTATAGAGATATATATATATATATATACACACACATCCCAAATGGCACGCTATTCCCTATACCAGGGCTCATAGTATTCTGGTCAAAGGTAGGGGACTATGTAGGGAATAGGGTATCATTTGGGATGCAGGCTGTGAAGGGCATCAGTGGGTAGTGAATTGTACTGTACACAGAGCCAAAACAGTCTGCCTGGGCTGGCAGCACACAATCATGTCACGGTCAGCGTTTTTCAGCATTTTCCACTCAGGCCCCCCCAGTCATAACACACCACATGTGATGTAATGAGCTGTGTGCCACTAAAATACATGAACACAGTGAGTCCTATCACACTGATATTGAAAGACTGAGACAGATAGATGGTCCATCTCTCTAAGCTAAAGCATTTGATGACAGTGTCGTCCGACAGACTGCATGTTAGACACAATGAAGTCTCTGGATGGGACTCTGTTAAGTAAAAGTTCATCCGTGTGTGGAATCAAGGGCTCCGTAATGAATTATAAAGAGAGTCAGATTCAAGTCAAGGACTATGATGTTAGCCTGCTAATGAGTTGGACAATTGCCGTTGACGTCACGGTTCTTTCTGTTAGCTCCAAATTATGAGTGTAGTCTTTATTCATTGTGATCAAACTTGTACTTGTACTCTGAGGTGCTTGATACATATGGCCACTAAACACAGGCCAGTGTGTGTAGGTGAGTTTGTCAGACCCCTGTGGGAATGTTTGTGTCGTGTTTTTGGATTGTATAATTAACCCTATTAAGGGATTGGTGATAGGGCTGTTTGTAATGATATTAAATTAATGCCACGCTAACGTTCACCTTCCATATGCTTTCATAGCAGAGAAGAGGCTCGCTCGTGTGTGTGTGTGTGTGTATGTGTGTGTGTGTGTGTGTGTGTGTGTGTGTGTGTGTGTGTGTGTGTGTGTGTGTGTGTGTGTGTGTGTGTGTGTGTGTGTGTGTGTGTGTGTGTGTGTGTGTGTGTGTGTGTGTGTGTGTGTGTGTGTTTAACAGCCTGGGTCGGTGACTGTGATTCTGTTAATGACATTTGTGTGGTAGTCCTAATGACTGTAGAAGTGATGGATGCTCATCGCTTTGATGCTAATCTGATTAGACACATGTAAACACAGTGCCAAGCTTCCAGACAGCCAGTCTGGGCCTCCATCCACACTCTGCAGGGTCAGTCAGGAGAGTGGCTGATATGCTAGTGATATCACATTGACTTGTGGGGCAGCAAGATGAGTGCCTGTGTAACAGGGGATTGGTAAACGTATTCCTCAGTTTAAAAAAAACCATCTAACCACACCATCAAATTGGTAGCTTTTTGGTGGCGAGCTTATACATTGTCAAAAGTTTCTGTGTGCTGGTGAGGGATGAACCGGTATGGTTAAACAAGAACAGGTTCTGTGTCTGTCAAACAGCTGACCGATACATCATGCAGAGTTTTCCCATGAATTCATGTGACATGACCTCAGAAAGTTCTAATGGACATTCAGTGGTCACAAAGCATGCACACACACACACACACACACACACACACACACACACACACACACACACACACACACACACACACACACACACACACACACACACACACACACACACACACAACTTGGGTACACACGCACGCCTGCACACATGATCCAGCGGTAAGAAGCTACCCGGGTCACTATGGTCCACTGAAAGCGAGCACACTTATATATATATATATATTATATCTGATGCACTCCATTATCTTCTCTCCAAACACAGCTCTGGTGTCCGTGACTGACATTTTGAAAGATACACCCTCTCTGTGTGTTTGTGTTTAATCAAATAGGATGAATAGCCTGTCCAAACCCATTAGGTATGTCTACTCTGTCTGACCAGGGACAGTGATAATAAACCTGTCTACTCTGTCTGGCCAGGGACACTAATAATACATATTTCTGCTCTGTCTGGCCAGAGATGGTGATAATAAATCTGTCTGCTCTGTCTGGCCAGAGATGGTGATAATAAATAATTCTGCTCCGTCTGGCCAGTGACAGTGATGATAAATATTTCTGCTCTATCTGGCCGCAGACAGTGATAATAATTCAGAATCATTAGGATCTAGCAGCAGACAGAGGGACAACTCTAGGTAAACACCCCCATCTAGTGCTCAGTATCAAGCATTGCTCTTCTGCTGAATTGGTTTGTGTGTTTGTACGTGTTTGTGTGTCTGCATGTCTGTATGTATATGTGTGCGCATACGTGTGTGTTTGTGTGGAGACGTGGGTGCACTCTTGACAAAACAGCTTAAAATTAGCCACAGTTCGAGAGAGAAAAGTTTTAATGAGAGCAAGCTTTTCGTTGGAGAGCCTTTGTAGCCCTGAGGTGCACGACCCGAAGCAGCGGCCTCTCTGTCTCTACTTATTAGGCTTCAGCCTTAGTCACATGATCTGGAGCGTGAGTCACATGACATGAATCTCGAGGCCAAGCGTTGTTTGTCTGTGTGGCCTGACCTGCCTTGTCTTGGTTAGCCCCCCCGCCTGCTCACAAACAAAAATAAAACTCACTATAACAACCAAGAGGACAGTACAGGCTGCATTAGGGGGGCGGCAGGGAGGGAGGGAAAGAAGGAGAGAGAGAGAGAGAGTAAGAGAGAGGGGGGGTGGAGGGGGAGATCTGTCTAGAGAGTGATACAAGTGAAAGGCCCTACTTCTACTCTGACTAGGACAGCATACATGGCATTACATTACAGAGTTATTAATATAGAGTCGAAGTTGGAAGTTTACATACACTTAGGTTGGAGTCATTAAAACTCGTTTTTCAACCGCTCCACAAATTTCTTGTTTACCAGCTACAGTTTTGGCTAGTCGGTTAGGACATCTACTTTGTGTATGACACAAGTCATTTTTCCAACAATTGTTTACAGACGATTATTTCACTTATAATTCACTATATCACAATTTCAGTGGGTCAGAAGTTTACATACACTAAGTTGACTGTGCCTTTAAAAAGCTTGGAAAATTCCCAAAAATTATGTCATGGCTTTAGAAGCTTCTGATAGGCTAACTGACATCATTTGAGTCAGTTGGAGGTGTACCTGTGGATATATTTCAAGGCCTACCTTCAAACTCAGTGCCTCTTCGCTTGACATCATGGGAAAATCCAAATAAATCAGCCAAGAGTTCAGAAAGAAATTATAGACCTCCACAAGTCTGAACATTTTTTTAAAACCTTTATTTAACCAGGTAGGCTAGTTGAGAACAAGTTCTCATTTACAACTACGACCTGGCCAAGATAAAGCGAAGCAGTTCGACACATACAACAACACAGAGTTACACATTGAATAAACAAACATACAGTCAATAATACAGTAGAAAATGTCTATATACAGTGTTAATGAGTCCTATATCGACATAACCTGAAAGGCCGCTCAGCAAGGAAGAAGCCACTGCTCCAAAACCACCATAAAAAAGCCAGACTACGGTTTGCAACTGCACATGGGGACAAAGATCGTACTTTTTGGAGAAATGTCCTCTGGTCTGATGAAACAAAAATATAACTGTTTGGCCGTAATGACCATCATTATGTTTGGAGGAAAAAAGGGGGATGCTTGCAAGCCGAAGAACACCATCCCAACCGTGAAGAACGGGGGTAACAGCATCATGTCGTGGGGGTGCTTTGCTGCAGGAGGGACTGGTCCACTTCACAAAATAGATGGCGTGAGAATGGAAAATGATGTGGATATAGTGAAGCAACATCTCAAGACATCAGTCAGGAAGTTAAAGCTTGGTCGCAAATGAGTCTTCCAAATGGACAATGACACCAAGCATACATCCAAAGTTTTGGCAAAATGGACAAGAAAGTCAAGGTATTGGAGTGGCCATCACAAAGCCCTGGCCTCAATTCCATAGAACATTTCTGGGCAGAACTGAAAAAGCATGTGCGAGCAAGGAGGCCTACAAACCTGACTCAGTTACACCAGCTCTGTCAGGAGGAATGGGCCAAAATTCACCCAACTTATTGTGGAATGCTTGTGGAAGGCTACCCGACATGTTTCACCCAAGTTCAACAGTTTCAAGGCAATGCAACCAAATACCAATTGAGTGTATGTTAACTTCTGATCCACTGGAAATGTCTTGAAAGAAATAAAATCTGAAATAAATAATTCTCTATACTATTATTCTGACATTTCACATTCTTAAAATAATGTGGTGATCCTAACTGACTTAAGGCAGGTAATCTTTACTAGGGTTAAATGTCAGGAATTGTGAAAAACTGAGTTTATATGTATTTTGCTAAGGTGTATGTAAACTTCCGACTTCAACTGTATGTAGTAGGCAATACACAAGGCACCATATTGCAAACAATATTTAGTCATCATGCACCATCTTGAGCACCTTGCTTTTTCCCAGCACAAAGCACCCTTATCTAGTCAGTTTCAATCAAATCTCTTTTCACCCAATACCTACCCTCTGTCTCTCTGGAAAAGTCATCCTAATGCCTTCTTTCCTCTCTGTTGGTCTCTATTTTCAGGGACAAGTGATCCGTATGTGAAGTTTAAGATTGCGGGGAAGGAGGTGTTCAGGAGCAGGACCATCAATAAGAACCTGAACCCGGTGTGGGACGAGAGGGTCAGCCTACTTGTGGACAGCCTCCGAGAACCTCTTTATGTCAAGGTAAGACTGTCTGAGAGACTCTACTATGTGTCACAGTTTCTGGGTTATTTGATTGTTGTTTCCTTAGGTTACCGCTGGATGGCTCCCTTACCCTGTTTTCGAGGTTCCAGGTTACCCTGATTATTACTTATTGGATTCACCTGTGTTTAATTACCTTCTATGTTCATCTGGTTGCCTTGTTTCTGTTTAAACTCTCAGTAAAAGTTTTGAATTTACCCTTACCTCTGCTTGCCATGAGGCTTGGCTGCAGACATTGTCGGGTGATTTTAGAACTCTCCGCTCTGCAGACAGGACAGACGGGAGCAACTCCTATTGCACCTGTAGCTGTTCCTAACGCTCCACTCCCTACCAGCTCAGCATCTTCCTCCCTTCGGGAGCCTCATCTCCCGGCACCAGAGTGCTATGAGGTGCATCCTGGGACGTGTTGTAGGTTCCTGCTCCAGTGCTCGCTGGCCTTCGAGCTGCAGGCATCAAGGTTTCCCACCGTGCGTTCCAGAGTGACATACATCAGCTCTTTACTCTCAGGACGGGCTCTGGAATGGGCCGTGGCCATTTGGGAGCAGCAATCAGACATTTGTTTTAATTGGAAAAGCTTGGCAGGAACATAGCTCAAAGACTCATTGTTCTTTGGCAGGGCAGCCGGAGTGTAGCTGATTACACCATTGACTTTCAGACGCTCGCTGCTGAGAGCGGTTGGAATACTCAGTGAGGTTCTCAAGGATGAACTGGCTTTCCGGGACAACCCTGACACTCTGGATGAGCTTATCGTTCTGGCCATCCGGATTGACAACCGGCTTCAGGAACATTGTCGTGAGAGAACTCAGGGGTTCCGAGTTGTTTCCCGTGTTTACCACTGACGGAGTCAATTCCACCTTTGTTCCACTGCCTTATGCTGCTCTGGTTCTCCTTTATATCCTTCCGGGAACTGATGCATTTGGGACGCACAAGACTTTCCACTCTTGAGATAAGATGCAGGATTAACGAGCAACATTGTCTTTAATATGGGCAGTCTGGACATTTCCGTGCCTCCTGTCCCGAGCTGACGAGAAACAGGATGACTCGACAGTCGACGGGAGAATACTGGTGAGTCAGATACAGTCTCCAGCTGCCGACACAGCAGGTACTATTTAATGAAGCTGCCAGTTGAGGACTGCCTCTTCGTGGTAGAGGTAGATGCCTCTGACATTGGCATGGGTGCAGTTCTGTCTCAGAACTCGACTAAAGACCAAAACCTTCTTCTCCAGCCATCTCACTCCAGCAGAGAGGAACTGTGATGTCGGCAATCGGGGGAGCTTCTTGCGGTCAAACTGACTTTGGAGGAGTGGCGGCACTGGTTGGAATGTTCGAACATCCCTTTACGGTTGGTCTGACCACAATAACCTGGCCTACATCCAAGAGGTTATACGCCTCAGTCCCCGACAGGCTCGATGGGCTCTTTTCTTCTTTACCGTAAGAGGTCTAAGAACGTGAAGACAGATGCCCTTTCTCGCCAGTTCCCCAGCTCCAGTGAGAATCAGCCGATTGGATCCATCATCCCCAGGTCACTCATCCTCGCACCGGCGTCCTGGGTTATAGAGACTGTTGTGAGGAAGGCACAAGGTAGGGAGGCAGTTCCTGACAGCTTTCAATCTAACAGACTCCTTGTTCCTCTTGGAGGCACAGTCCAAGGTTCTTCAGTGGGCTGATTTGTCGCTTCTCACCTCTCATCCGGGACAGCAGTGAATGCTAGAGTATCTGAGGAGGAGGTTTTGGTGGCCCTCGGCAGAGGCGGACACTCTGACCTTTGTTCCTGCCTGTCCGACATGCGCCCGGAACAAGACTCCTCGTCAGCAGCCTCTGGGGCTTCTTCATCCACTGCCAACACCTTCCCGACCATAGTCTCATCTCTCTATGGATTTCATCACAAGTCTTCCATCCTCAGAGGGCCAACCTGTCATCGTGGACCGCTTTTCCAAGGTGGCACATTTCATTCCGCTGCCTAAGCTTCCATCTTCCTGTGAGACTGCTCAGTTAGTTATTCAGCATGCTTTCCGCCTTCACAGACTTCCTCTAGACATCGTCTCCGACCGGGGGCCCCCAGTTTGCCTCCAGATTCTGGAGGGCATTCTGTACTCTTCTGGGGTCATCATCCAGTTTGTCCTGAGCTATCACCCTCAGTCCAATGGTCAAACGGAGTGGGTGAACCAGGATCTGGAGACCACCTTACGGTGCTGTGTGTGCCAACCACACCATCTTCCCTGGGTGGAGTATGCACACAACACTCTCCAGTGTTCCTCCACCGTTCTGTCACCATTCCAGGTTTTGTATGGAAACCATGTTCCCCTTTTTCCAGATCAGGAGATTGAAGTGCCGGTTCCATCCTCTCAACGTCTCACCCATTCAAGGTTCCAGGGCACAATAATCTAGTGACCTATCGTCTTCGTCTTCCCGGTCTATGAGTGTTCATCCCACCTTCCACATATCCGGCTCAAGCCTGTGGTGTTCAGTCGCCTGGTTCCGGCCACTCGGCCTCCATCTCCGCCTTGCATGATAGCGGGACAGCCAGCCTACACTGTGCGACGCATCCTCTCCAGTCACCAGTTCCGGCATGGGACTCAGTATCTCGTGGACTGGGAAGGTTACTGTCCTGTGGGGCGATCCTGAGTTCCGGCGCGGGACATTCTGGACCCCGGACTCATTCGGGATCTCCATCTCCGTTCAGTTACCCCTGGTGGAAAGTCAGGAGCCGTTCCTTGAGGTTGGGGTCCTGTCACAGTTTCTGTGTTATTTGATTGTTGTTTCCTTAGGTTACCACTGGAGGGCACCCTTGCCCTGTCTTCTAGTTTGCAGGATACCCTGACTGTTACTTATTGGATTCACCTGTGTTTAATTACCTTCTCTGTACACCTGGTTGCCTTGTTTCTGTAAAAGTTATAGATTTACCGTTGCCTTTGCTTGCTGTTTTTTTCTGCGCCTGGGTTCGAGTTCTTCCTAGCATTATTGTTACGCTATGTTTTGGGATATTAACCAGGGCCATAAAGAGGGACATTTTTAGGAAAGTTCAAGTTCATTTACTGCTTTTCTATTCAATTTAATCTTAGAACCCCTCATCCCGGATCCGGGATCGTGACTACTGCTCAAGCTCATTACCATAACGCAACGTTAACGATTTCTGAAAATCGCAAATGAAATGAAATAAATATGCCTGTTCTCAAGCTTAGCCTTTTCTTAACAACACTGTCATCTCAGATTTTCAAAATATGCTTTTGAACCATAGAAAATCAATAATTTGTGTAAGAGTGTTGATAGCTAGCTTAGCATTTAGCGTAGCATTTAGCACGCAACATATTCACAAAAACCAGCAAAGCAATCAAATAAAATAATTTACCTTTGAAGAACTTCAGATGTTTCAATGAGGAGACTCTCAGTTACATAGCAGATGTCCAGTTTTTCCTGAAAGATTCTTTGTGTAGGACAAATCGCTCCGTTTTGTACATCACATTTGGCTACCGAAACGAACCGAAAATTCAGTCACCTACACGTCAAACTTTTTCCGAATTAACTCCATAATATCGAATCAAACAATGGCAAACGTTGTTTGAATCAATCCTCAAGGTGTTTTGTCGAATATCTCTTCATTGATATGCCGTTCGTGGAAGCATGGTTTTTCTCTAAATCCCATGGAAAAATACCAGCAGCTGAGTTTTGCGCACCAATTTCCACGCAGGACACCGTGCGGACACTTGGCAAATGTAGTCTCTTATGGTCAATCTTCCAATGATATGCCTGCAAATACGTCACAATGCTGCAGACCCCTTGGGGAAACGATAGAAAGGGTAGGCTCATTCCTGGGGCATTCACAGCCATATAAGGAGACAATGCAAAACGTAGCTTGGGAAAATCCTGTTCATTTCCTGGTTGCAGTAACATCTTGGTTTTGCCTAAAGCTTGTGTTCTAGGGCACTCACAGTGAAAATCTTTGCAGTTCTGGAAACGTCAGTGTCTTCTTTCCAAAGCTATCAATTCCATGCATAGTCGAGCATCTTTTCGTGACAAAATATCGCGCTTAAAACGGGCACGTCTTTTTATCCAAAAATGCAATACTGCCCCTAGAGTCTTAAGAGGTTAAAAACTTTAAAATGTAATTTGGAGAACAGTAAAAACAAGCAAAAAATGACCCCAGATGTAGTCACATTTGTTGCTGTAGCTTCGTTCACCTCAGTTGATAGCATTTTTGGGGATATTGGTCAAGTTATTACTATGAATGATGAATGAATGTCTAAGCATAATTCATATTTGTTATGAATCGGGGCACCAGTCCATTATTGGACAACAATTGTCTTCTAAAAAGACCTGGCTTAACAATAACACTATAACACAAAAATTGTAATAATTTATTTATCTGAAGGTATATCTGATGAGCCTGATCAAGGAGAAAATTGTTAGAGGGTAATATTCTCAATTTAGATAGAGCAACATTTACATACTCAAGACTAGACTTAACAGGTCACGTTAAGTGTGCAGGGTGCATACGTTAAGGGTGCATACTGCGAAAGAGTATGGTCTTTGAATTGTGAATGAAAGAAGCAGGGTCAAGAAATGGTTCAATTCTAATGTTAAAGTTATAATGTTACTTAACGTTAACCTAAAGAGCTTCACATTACACTTCATGCCAACGCTGGTGGAGAGAAAGGGCAAGTAGTTGTATAGTTACACTCAATAGATGGAATGGTCTTCGGTCAGATAAACAGTGCAGCGGCACTGTCGACGGTTTATTTCGGCTTCACGCGAGTTCGGAGGCCTGGGTGGCTGGAGATATGTGCGCTGACGCCGGGTAGTCCTATGCAAGGCAGCACACAGTCCAACGTAAGTTTGGTGAGGAATGCTGGTGTTCGCTGTCGATGAATGAGATCTAGACGGGATCAGCGGGACGCGAGCTGGTGATCTAGAATCCTTAGCTCTGCTTCATTGGAAAAGGGACAACTCCTAAGAGTAAGTCCTTGGGTGGTTTGTCCAGAAGTCATCTCAACAGTCCCTGCTGACAGCCGAAACATTCACTGAAACCTACCTCAGTTATTTTATTCCTCCATCTGGGGAGAAGGTTCAAAATGTCCCTCCAAACCATACAACCCAAGAGTCATCAATACCTCTCCCATACCTCTCATAGTGTTGGCATGTTTGTGCCACTTGGAGAAATTAGGGATTTGTTCTTCACGTACCATACAGAAACAGTCCAATAGTGAAGTAATTTAAATTTGCAGTCCATAGGTACCAAACATGCCTTGGTTAGGTAACATATTGTATGGTTACTTGTAATAAACATTTTATACCTCGTAATAACATAGCAAAACAAAATAATATAACACAACATACTTTACACTAACTCCAACATTTTATGTTTTTTATATCACTTTTAATGTGCTTTAAATGTGTTTTAGATGACATCACTGTTGAATGAGTTGACACATTTTCTTAGAAAAGGCTTGCCACTTCCTGTGGTCAAGACGAAGTACAGTGGCAAGACAAATGATGTGAACCCTTTGGAATGACCTGCATAAGTTAGTCATAACATTTGATCTGATCTTCATCTTAGTCACAACAATAGACAAACACAGTGTGCTTAAACTAATAGCACACAAGTTATTGCATTTTTTTTTTTGTCTATATTGAATACATAATTTAAACATTCACAGTACAGATTGGAAAAGTATGTGAACCCCTAGGCTAATGACTTTTCCAAAAGCTAATTGGAGTCAGGAGTCAGCTAACCTGGAGTCCAATCAATGAGACGAGATTGGAGATGTTGGTTAGAGCTGCCCTGCCCTATAAAAAAACACAAAATTTGAGTTTGATATTCACAAGAAGCATTGCCTGATGTGAACCATGGCTCGAACGAAAGAGATCTCAGAAGACCTAAGATTAAGAATTGTTGACTTGCATAACGCTGGAAAGGGTTACAAAATAATCTCTAAAAGCCTTGATGTTCATCAGTCCATGGTAAGACAAATTGTCTATAAATGGAGAAAGGCCAACACTGTTGCTACTGTCCCTAAGAGTGGCCATCCTGCAAAGATGACTGCAAGATCACAGTGCGGAATGCTCCGTGAGGAATCCCAGAGTGTCAGCTAAAGACTTACAGAAATCTCTGGAACATGCTAACATAGACAAGTCTATGATACGTAAAACACTAAACAAGAATGGTGTTCATGGAGGACACCACGGAAGAAGCCACTGCTGTCCAAAAAACATTGCTGCATGTCTGAAGTTCGCAAAAGAGCACCTGGATGTTCCACAATGCTTCTGGCAAAATATTCTGTGGACAGATTAAACTAAAGTTGAGTTGTTTGGAAGGAACACACAACACTATGTGTGGAGAAAGAAAGGCACAGCACACCAACATCAAAACCTCATCCCAACTGTAAACTATGGTGGAGGGAGCAACATGATTTGGGGGCTGCTTTGCTGCTTCAGGGCCTGGACAGCTTGCTATCATCGACGGAAAAATGAATTCCCAAGTTTATCAAGACATTTTGCAGGAGAATGTAAGGCTATCTGTCCGTCAATTGAAGCTCAACAGAAGTTTGGTGATGCAACAGGACAACGACCCAAAACACAGAAGTAAATCAACAACAGAATGGCTTCAACAAAGAAAATACGCATTCTGGAGTGGCCCAGACAGAGTCCTTGAGAACAGTTCACACCAGACACCCAAAGAATATTGCTGAATGGAAACAGTTTGGTAAAGAGGAATGGTCCAAAATTCATCCTGACTGTTGTGAAGGTCTGACCCGCAACTACAGAAAACGTTTGGTTGAGCTTTTTGCTGCCAAAGGGGAGTCAAGCAGTTATTAAATCCAAGGGTTCACATACTTTTCCCACCCTGCACTGTGAATGTTTACACAGTGTGTTCAATAAAGACATGAAAACATGTAAATGTTTGTGTGTTATTAGTTTAAGCAGACTGTGTTTGTCTATTGTTGTGATTTAGATGAAGATCAGATCAAATTTCATAATCAATATATGCAGAAATGCTGTTAATTCCAAAGGGTTCACATACTTTTGCTTGCCACTGTTTGTGGATCTGGACTTTATTACCCTGCCGTATACTGGAGCGAAAATGATTCCAGCTTGACTCTACCGCTTTGTTTAGAATATGTGATATGGCCTCGATCAAGGTAGCAGGCTGAATGGGGCCATATCCTGGCCCTGATGGACAAGCCTGACACTTCAAAAGGGACTTCTGGCCTGTGGGGTCAACTGGGGTTCCTGGTCTGAAGTGAGTTGATAGGCCCCTGTCCAGTAAAAGGGGTTTGTGCTGATGTGACATGAGGGTCAACTCCTAAAGCCTATTAGCTGTACAATTAGCCACTACACATTAACTCACATAAACTCAGCACCAGGATTAAAAACTACAATTTAATACGTGCAGAGGGATCTGTTAGCAGAAAAAGTATTTGTTAACAAAGGTAAACATGGGTTTTTTCAAATGTCCTGAAATTCTACACATTCTGCCATGAATTCTGCCATGTTAATATGAAATCTGAGTGAGAGTGACTTTCAAAATCAATGGGTTCCCCTGGAAGTCAGGGCCCTGTGCACGTGCCCTGTGTGGCTGGTCAGTGATTCAGTCATAACTACTACAAGTTTAGATAGATGGCTAGACTAACTAGACTAATTTACCAATCTAAAACGTTTTGCTGACATGGGCAAATTGAGTGAGTCAGTGACTGACATTATGTAAGTCTCTCTGGATACGTGTTGTTCTGCTAAGTGACTAACATGTCATATGTTAATGTAATATAACAAGAGGAAGACTGCACATGCACAACTAAGTTTAGAAGTTCCACCTTGTGTATTCTACTGTTCTAACTCTCAAAAGTAAGTTAAGTTCTAAATGTTTATCTTTTGTTGTTGTTAAGGCCCCAATATGAATATATTTATTTTCAAGCATTAGTGCTATCTTTGCCTACTTTGTGTAACTGTTGCCTCAAACTGAAATATGTCATTGTGACCTTTGGGAAGGATTAATGTGGTTGTTATTAACACAGGATTCATTTCAGTGAACCTGGTGCCAGGTAATGTGAAGATGCATTGCAGTTTCAACATGAATGCATACAGTACAGTACACCTAAGCACAGTATAGTACAGTACTAGGGTTGCAACAATCTGGTAACTTTCCCCAAAATCCCTGGAAGATTTCCGGATTAATGTGGGAATTAGCAGGAAACCGAAGTCATTCAGACAGGATTTCTGGAAGACCTCGGAATTTCTGGAAAGTTACCAGACTTTGCAACGCAAGATTCCAGTATGTGATCTCTATGGTAACAGTGTGTTATGTCCTGCAGGTGTTTGACTATGACTTCGGCCTTCAGGATGACTTCATGGGTTCTGCCTACCTCTACCTGGAGTCTCTGAAAGACCAGAGGTCTGGACAGACAGGGGAAACTCCTTATCTTTATACACTACATATACAAAAGTATGTGGACACCCCTTTAAATTAGTGGATTTGGCTATTTCAGCCACACCCGTTGCTGACAGCTGTAGAAAATTGAGCACCATGCAGTCTCCATAAGAGAACAATGGCCTTATTGAAGAGCTAAGTGACTTTCAGCGTGCCACCGTCATAGGATGCCACCTTTCCAACAAGTCAGTTCATCATATTTCTGCCCATCTAGAGCTGCCCTGATCAACTGTAAGTGATGTTATTGTGAAGCGTAAAACATCTAGGAGCAACAACGGCTCAGCCGCAAAGTGGTAGGCCACACAAGCTCACAGAACGGGACCGCCGATTGCTGAAGTACAATACTCACTACCGAGTTCAAACCGCCTCTGGAAGCACCAGAGCTGTTCGTTAGGAGCTTCATGAAATTGGTTTCTATGGCTGAGCAGACGCCCACAAGCCTAAGATCACTATGCGCAATGCCAAGCGTGGCTGGAGTGGTGTAAAACTCGCCGCCATTGGACTCTGGAGCAGTGGAAACTCGTTCTCTGGATTGATGAATAATGCTTCACCATCTGGCAGTCTAACAGAAGAATCAAGGTTTAGCGGATGCCAGGAGAACGCTACCTGCCCCAATGCATAGTGCCAACTGTAAAATTTAGTGGAGGAGGAATAATGGTCTGGGGCTGTTTTTCATGGTTTGGGCCCCTTACTTCCAGTGAAGGGAAATCTTAACGCTACATCATACAATGACATTCTAGACAATTTGGGAAGAACCTTTCCTATCTCAGCATGACAATGCCCCCCCCCCCCTGTGTACAAAGCGAGGTCCATACAGAAATGGTTTGTTGAGATTGGTGTGGAAGAACTTGACTGTCCTGCACAGACCCCTGAACTCAACCCCATCGAACACCTTTGGGATGAATTGGAACGCTGACTGCGAGCCAGGCCTAATCATCCAATGTCAGTGCCCAACCTCACTAATGCTTTTGTGGGTGAGTGGAAGCAAGTCCCCGCAGCAATGTTCCAACATTCTAGTGGAAAGCCTTCCCAGAAGTGTGGAGGCTGTTATAGCAGCAAAGGAGGGACCAACTCCATATTAATGCCCATGATTTTGGAATGAGATATTTGATGAGCAGGTGTCCACCTACTCTTGGTCATGTAGTGTATCTATCTATCTATCTATCTATCTATCTATCTATCTATCTATCTATCTATCTATCTATCTATCTATCTATCTATCTATCTACCTTCTTTCTTTCTCTCCTTCTCCCATCCTTCTTGTTTTTCTTCCTGCCCTACCCCTCATCCCTCCATCTCTTCCTCCTCTTTCTCTGTCCATTTTATTATTTGACCTTCTTTCCTTCCTCCCCTCCACCTTCTTCCCCCTCTCTCCGTCTCCTTTTCCTACTTCTCTTCTTACCCTGCAACATAATGGAATGTATCACAAAGAAGCATATTTTTACTCTCTCTCTCTATTTTATCATTCTCCAACACATTATCTCTTTCTCTGTTTCTCTCGCTTTTGCTATCAGTATTTTTTTGTTCAATGTCACAATTGTTGTCCTTATTGGTTGATCTCTCTCTCTCCGTATCTCACAAATCTATCCCTGTGCCCTATTTGTGTCCCCATTTTACTTGACACTTGTTTCAATGGAACTTACAAAATGCACCACTGCCCTCTAGTGTACTTCATTGGAAATGCATATTACATGTATGTACATGACAGACAACGCAAACATAAATGGTACCATAGATCTGTCATGATACAACAGGATGTGTGAGACAACCAACAACATTAGTTCCGGTGATTTGGACTGATCACGATTTTGTAGGAGTTAGCATCTTTCGAATGTCAGAAGGGGAGGGGGCATTTGGAACATAATAATAATAATAATATAGACTTGCCCGTAACATGCAGAGAGAGAAGGTGGAGAACTTCATTCTCTTAACACATATGGATCTATAACTAAAATCGAGCATCTGACCAATTACACAAGACTTTAGTTTTGAGTTAACTGACATGAGTACATGACACACACAAGTGTGCAACTGTGTGTGCTTATGTGTGTACGTGTCTCTACATGTTTGTGCATGTGTATGTGTGTGCGGGTCACCGTGTCCTCCCTCTGCCACCTCAGGACCCTGGACGTGACCCTTGACCTCGAGGATCCCCAGTACCCCGAACATAACCTGGGAACTCTAGAGCTGGCAGTCACACTGTCACCCAAAGAAGGAGACTTCAGGGAAGCAGTAAGTCCACGCTGTCGGTCTCTCTCTTTCTCTCTCTTCAGTAGCTTAGACCATCCTAAGGGAACAGGGACGACTTCTGATTGATGTAGTGTAACTGTATTAAATTGTACGATTTAATTTTAACAGTACTGTTTTAATCCAGACAGGATGTTGTTTGTGTGAATATATGGCCTCATTATTCTGTCACTTTTGATGTCTTATGAGTAAAAAAAAAAGAAAAATGGATCACCTTTGTCAATGATAATGAACATTATGAAATGGCTCTGACATTTAACTGTCATTTCGTTTGGCTCAGAGCAAATGTCTCCCCAGCCAATGACAGGACTCCATAATGCATTGCCGATCCAATGCTAGGTAGTCTTTTTGCAATGCTGTCAGCCAAAATCTGACCTGGATACAATCCATCATTCAGCTATTGGAAATAGAGACGGGAGAGGAAGCAGTTTCTTTCTGGTTCATGTGCAGTCAATGAATTAAGCAGACCAGACCCAGCTCCTATTGCATTGGTGCCTATGGGAGAGCCATCCCTTAAGCAGACTGGAACTGTGACAATTTGGTAAATGGTAAACAGCCTCAGTAAGACATCAAATCAAAATCAAATCAAATTTATTTATATAGCCCTTCGTACATCAGCTGATATCTCAAAGTGCTGTACAGAAACCCAGCCTAAAACCCCAAACAGCAAGCAATGCAGGTGTAGAAGCACGGTGGCTAGGAAAAACTCCCTAGAAAGGCCAAAACCTAGCAAGAAACCTAGAGAGGAACCAGGCTATGTGGGGTGGCCAGTCCTCTTCTGGCTGTGCCGGGTGGAGATTATAACAGAACATGGCCAAGATGTTCTAATGTTCATAAATGACCAGCATGGTCGAATAATAATAAGGCAGAACAGTTGAAACTGGAGCAGCAGCACGGCCAGGTGGACTGGGGACAGCAAGGAGTCATCATGTCAGGTAGTCCTGAGGCATGTTCCTAGGGCTCAGGTCCTCTGAGTGAGAGAAAGAAAGAGAGAATTAGAGAGAGCATACTTAAATTCACACAGGACACCGGATAAGACAGGAGAAGTACTCCAGATATAACAAACTGACCCTAGCCCCCTGACACACAAACTACTACAGCATAAATACTGGAGGCTGAGACAGGAGGGGTCAGGAGACACATCTTCATTTATTTACCATCGCTGGTGGAAAATCAATTGCAATATAGCAAAGACGGTGGGTAAATGAAGATCTCCTACTCAGGATGTTTACCACTGAAAAAAATGATCACAGTTCCGGTCCACTTAAGGGGTGGCTCTCCCATAGGCATCAATGCATTAGCAGCTGGATAGGCCTACTGGAAAAAAGATTTGAGCACACTGGCATAACAAAAAGGAACATGCTTTTAGAATGAAAAACAAAAACGTCCATGTTCAAAGAGCATTGTGTAACATTGCTCCTAATGATGTGTTTCCTTTCCTCTGTGGACGTGCTCAATGTTTTTATTTCATATTTATTTCTGTTCAATTATTTGTTTGGTTAATTGGACCCCTGGATGTATCATAAAGTACAAGGGGAGAGTCTTGGGGGAAATATTTTATTCTGTTTGATCTGATGTCTTATTTGGTTCTATAGTTCACAGAATCCACATTCGACAGAACAAATCAACTGTATTTAGGTTAAGCACCTTTTTGAATCCCTTAAACTGTAAAAAGGTCACAGAACACATGATGTTCTCTATCGCCACCTAATGGGCAAGATGAAAACCTTTTCAAATCAAGGCCATGACAAACTGGAATCCAGCAACTCGGACGATTCACTTCCAAACGTTCACATTTCAGAAATGACTCTACTACATAGTAATCAGAAACAGGAAAATAACCCTAATGCGCAAATATACAAATACAGATTCCATCGCCATCACAGGATAATCCTGGTGTGTCAGCGGTACCAAATCACACCCCTAACCATCCATTTGGCCCTAACCCCTCAATGTTTGCCGATCTGTAAGGTGGAAGCTCCACTACACTGTTTCTACTTACCAGACCCTTAAGATTAAATAAAGTTATATAAAGGTCAAATAAAAATACAATTAAAAAAGATCTGGAAATATTGAAGGGTTTATGACGTGTGTGTGTGTGTGTGTGTGTGTGTGTGTGTGTGTGTGTGTGTGTGTGTGTGTGTGTGTGTGTGTGTGTGTGTGTGTGTGTGTGTGTGTGTGTGTGTGTGTGTGTGTGTGTGTGTGTGTGTGTGTGCAGCACAGTAGGCCTATTTATGGGTCGTTGTGGGTGGCAGCGCTTTTACTGCTTATGCTTTGCTGTCTGTGACCCTCCATATCCTGCTTCCTCCTGGGCTGACCTCAGCCCTCTGACCCCATGCAGCTCTGAGCACTCCAGCATCCTATAACGGCTTTGTCTCATTTACAGACCATGCTTTTGAAAAGAAGCTGCAAACGATCCAGTAAGGTAATACATGGCATGTAACCTCCAATACCAACTACCTACCTACCTACTTTACCCACCCAAATCCCTCCGCTACCCCCACAAACCCCTCCGCTGTCCTGGGTTCAGGTGGTGTCCCAGCCCCTCTTCCTCCACCTCCTCTGTGTCCCTGTCACCGTTATCAGTTCTCACTCCACCATCTTATATTTTCCACAAGCTGCAATATACAGACAGGTGGAACTGACAGCAGTAATATGCTGCTGTTAGTCCAGATGGCGTCCGTGACAGTTTTCTGGCTCTTTATAGTGACCAGAAACCTAGAAAACTTATTTTGCTAATTACCTTCAGCCGGCCGGTGTGCGACCATGGCAAAGTTGGTTTGACTTTAGATAGCCTATCTTTGTGGGGCTAGTTAGGGACCGTTAATAAATTACACAATGTAAATGGGAATATATTTTCATGTTGTATTAAATGCTTTCAATATTTGTATATGAATTTCTACAGTTTATAGTTGGTTTGAGCTTCTTAAGAGGTTAAGTCATTGAAATTTGGAGCTATTGAAATGTTTAAATAATGTCCCATGTACCCTACATTATTTACTGATGGTTCTTAACTAGCCCCATAGGGATATCCAAAGTTAAACCAAATTTACCATGGTCAGTTGGCGATCGTCGCATGCAGCCGCACACCGAATTGATGATTAGTTGGGTGCTGCCTGCTGTGGGCATGCGGGCAGGGATGAAATAAACCCAACCCAAGGAAAGCTGTTAGAACCTAGTTCCTTACATCTCGCAAATCTCAGTTGTGTACAATACTGACTTTACTATCAAAATGTTCCTATTTAAACTTTGTAGTCAAGTTTGACACTAGAAAACATGTTTTTATTTAATATCAATGACACAAAGGCTATTTTCAACAAGACATGTCGGTTTTTTGGTTCAGTTGAACGTATAGACTGTGATTTCATACTGAAATATGGAACAAAGATGATTATCAATCATGGTTATCAGTTATGCTTACTGGTTACGGTTATCATTTAGGACTGTTCAGTTATGGTTGTTCAGTTAACATCTCAGAAACATCTGTCCCTCAATGGTCTTAGTTCGGGGATTGTGGATAGTCCTGGGCAAATTTGAGAGAGTGAGAGCCTTTGAGAATGGGGGTGTGTATGTGTTGGAGGTTTACTAACTGTCAAGCCAGATCTCCCATGTCTGTCTGAGACCCCTTTATCTCATGAGGACATCAACCCTGTGCATATCCTTTTGATTTCCCATCATGCCTGGCAGGTTGACCCTTGATCTGTCATTTCTCTCCGTGTTGCTCATTTTTGCTCTCTTTATCCCTTCACAACAGAAAGCATGCTGATCCAGGGTCTGCTTTTCCCTCTCATTGGCCCATGCATGTGGCACATGTCCATATCTGTAGCTTATGGATATTCATGTTCCAAACTGTATCCTGTTTGTCCTTAATGCCTCTCCGTGCCATAGCAGCCCTTAGGTGGTCCACAGCAGCAGGCTTATATCTCTGTCTCATTTTAAACCAAACCCATGGACTCTCGAGGACAAACAACAACTTCTGACATTTTCTCAGTGTTGCTGAGAGCAGCACTCTTTATCTGGAGGCGTGTACAGTACTTGAGTACAGTTGAGTAAAAGCTTGAGTTTGTAAAGATATAGAGATACAGAAAAGTTTGTTTTGGGCGTGTCTCTGGTTGGAGTAGTGTGGACGTTCTGCTGTAGAGCCTCCCCCAAACCATCCCTTTGAAGCTCCGAACTGGGCCATCCCGCCTGTGACTCGGGAATTATCTCCAACGCTAACAAACTAGTGCACTTCCCCACCAAGCGCCACTCCTCCTGGGTGTCTGCCTGGCTCCCTCCCTTTCTCCATGGTTATTTATATACCCTCTTCTCTTTAATCAAGCCAGTAATGCTGGACTCAATACATGCAAACAATGCAAGAACCACTGTGGGATAATTATAACACTAAAATAGTTTAAATCCACTTCCTTTCAAGTCCAGTAAAGTTGAATCACCCCTCTTATTATCACACTGTGTTCTTTGCCCCAGAAGTTAAATCACACATGGCTTTTGTATTAGCCTGTGTACTGAGTATATGATGTACAATTCATATGCTTTGTTTAACTGATCGAACCAACTTTTTTTTGGTACTTATATTTGTGTGGTTTTCTTATCAGCCCTTTTGGGCTTCCAGCCTCACCTGCAGACACTTTGTATTTCACTTATCTTCTTTGGTGTGAATAAATAAAAATGAAACACCTTAAAACCTAATGAGCTCCTACATTTTTTGTTTTCATTAGAGAATTTCAACCCAACACATCTCCTCGTGTCTTTCCCTGCTCTACTTTGGCATGTTGATGAGGATGATTCCTAATCCAAATCGACCATGGGTTTTTACATACAGTGCCTTGCGAAAGTATTCGGCCCCCTTGAACTTTGCGACCTTTTGCCACATTTCAGGCTTCAAACATAAAGATAAAACTGTATTTTTTGTGAAGAATCAACAACAAGTGGGACACAATAATGAAGTGGAACGACATTTATTGGATATTTCAAACTTTTTTAACAAATCAAAAACTGAAAAATTGGGCGTGCAAAATTATTCAGCCCCCTTAAGTTAATAGTTTGTAGCGCCACCTTTTGCTGCGATTACAGCTGTAAGTCGCTTGGGGTATGTCTCTATCAGTTTTGCACATCGAGAGACTGAATTTTTTTCCCATTCCTCCTTGCAAAACAGCTCAAGCTCAGTGAGGTTGGATGGAGAGCATTTGTGAACAGCAGTTTTCAGTTCTTTCCACAGATTCTCGATTGGATTCAGGTCTGGACTTTGACTTGGCCATTCGAACACCTGGATATGTTTATTTTTGAACCATTCCATTGTAGATTTTGCTTTATGTTTTGGATCATTGTCTTGTTGGAAGACAAATCTCCGTCCCAGTCTCAGGTCTTTTCAGACTCCATCAGGTTTTCTTCCAGAATGGTCCTGTATTTGGCTCCATCCATCTTCCCATCAATTTTAACCATCTTCCCTGTCCCTGCTGAAGAAAAGCAGGCCCAAACCATTTTTTATTTATTTTATTTTATTTCACCTTTATTTAACCAGGTAGGCTAGTTGAGAACAAGTTCTCATTTGCAACTGCGACCTGGCCAAGATAAGCATAGCAGTGTGAACAGACAACAGAGTTACACATGGAGTAAACAATTAGCAAGTCAATAACACAGTAGAAAAAAATGGGCAATCTATATACAATGTGTGCAAAAGGCATGAGGAGGTAGGCGAATAATACAATTTTGCAGATTAACACTGGAGTGATAAATGATCAGATGGGCATGTACAGGTAGAGATATTGGTGTGCAAAAGAGCAGAAAAGTAAATAAATAAAAACAGTATAAAAACAGTATGGGAATGAGGCAGGTGAAAAAGGGTGAGCTATTTACCTATAGACTATGTACAGCTGCAGCGATCGGTTAGCTGCTCGGATAGCTGATGTTTGAAGTTGGTGAGGGAGATAAAAGTCTCCAACTTCAGCGATTTTTACAATTCGTTCCAGTCACAGGCAGCAGAGTACTGGAACGAAAGGCGGCCAAATGAGGTGTTGGCTTTAGGGATGATCAGTGAGATACACCTGCTGGAGCGCGTGCTACGGATGGGTGTTGCCATCGTGACCAGTGAACTGAGATAAGGCGGAGCTTTACCTAGCATGGACTTGTAAATGACCTGGAGCCAGTGGGTCTGGCGACGAATATGTAGTGAGGGCCAGCCGACTAGAGCATACAAGTCGCAGTGGTGGGTGGTATAAGGTGCTTTAGTGACAAAACGGATGGCACTGTGATAGACTGCATCCAGTTTGCTGAGTAGAGTGTTGGAAGCCATTTTGTAGATGACATCGCCGAAGTCGAGGATCGGTAGGATAGTCAGTTTTACTAGGGTAAGCTTGGCAGCGTGAGTGAAGGAGGCTTTGTTGCGGAATAGAAAGCCGACTCTGGATTTGATTTTTGATTGGAGATGTTTGATGTGAGTCTGGAAGGAGAGTTTGCAGTCTAGCCAGACACCTAGGTACTTATAGATGTCCACATATTCAAGGTTGGAACCATCCAGGGTGGTGATGCTAGTCGGGCATGCGGGTGCAGGCAGCGATCGGTTGAAAAGCATGCATTTGGTTTTACTCGCGTTTAAGAGCAGTTGGAGGCCACGGAAGGAGTGCTGTATGGCATTGAAGCTCGTTTGGAGGTTTGATAGCACAGTGTCCAATGACGGGCCGAAAGTATATAGAATGGTGTCGTCTGCGTAGAGGTGGATCAGGGAATCGCCCGCAGCAAGAGCAACATCATTGATATATACAGAGAAAAGAGTCGGCCCGAGAATTGAACCCTGTGGCACCCCATAGAGACTGCCAGAGGACCGGACAGCATGCCCTCTGATTTGACACACTGAACTCTGTCTGCAAAGTAATTGGTGAACCAGGCAAGGCAGTCATCAAAAAAACCGAGGCTGTTGAGTCTGCCGATAAGAATTTGGTGATTGACAGAGTCGAAAGCCTTGGCGAGGTCGATGAAGACGGCTGCACAGTACTGTCTTTTATCGATGGCGGTTATGATATCATTTAGTACCTTGAGTGTGGCTGAGGTGCACCCGTGACCGGCTGAAACCAGATTGCACAGCGGAGAAGGTACGGTGGGATTCGAGATGGTCAGTGACCTGTTTGTTGACTTGGCTTTCGAAGACCTTAGATAGGCAGGGCAGGATGGATATAGGTCTATAGCAGTTTGGGTCCAGGGTGTCTCCTCCTTTGAAGAGGGGGATGACTGCGGCAGCTTTCAATCCTTGGGGATCTCAGACGATATGAAAGAGAGGTTGAACAGGCTGGTGATAGGGGTTGCGACAATGGCGGCAGATAGTTTCAGAAATAGCGGGTCCAGATTGTCAAGCCCAGCTGATTTGTACGGGTCCAGGTTTTGCAGCTCTTTCAGAACATCTGCTATCTGGATTTGGGTAAAGGAGAACCTGGAGAGGCTTGGGTGAGGAACTACGGGGGGCGGAGCTGTTGGCCGAGGTTGGAGTAGCCAGGCGGAAGGCATGGCCAGCCGTTGAGAAGTGCTTATTGAAGTTTTCGATAATCATGGATTTATCGGTGGAGACCGTGTTTCCTAGCCTCAGTGCAGTGGGCAGCTGGGAGGAGGTGCTCTTGTTCTCCATGGACTTCACAGTGTCCCAGAACTTTTGGAGTTGGAGCTACAGGATGCAAACTTTTGCCTGAAGAAGCTGGCCTTAGCTTTCCTGACTGACTGCGTGTATTGGTTCCTGACTTCCCTGAACAGTTGCATATCACGGGGGCTATTCGATGCTATTGCAGTCCGCCACAGGATGTTTTTGTGCTGGTCGAGGGCAGTCAGGTCTGGGGTGAACCAAGGGCTGTATCTGTTCTTGGTTCTGCATTTTTGAACGGAGCATGCTTATCCAAAATGGTGAGGAAGTTACTTTTAAAGAATGACCAGGCATCCTCAACTGACGGGATGAGGTCAATGTCCTTCCAGGATACACGGGCCAGGTCGATTAGAAAGGCCTGCTCACAGAAGTGTTTTAGGGAGCGTTTGACAGTGATGAGGGGTGGTCGTTTGACTGCGGCTCCGTGGCGGATACAGGCGATGAGGCAGTGATCGCTGAGATCCTGGTTGAAGACAGCGGAGGTATATTTGGAGGGCCAGTTGGTCAGGATGACGTCTATGAGGGTGCCCTTGTTTACAGAGTTAGGGTTGTACCTGGTGGGTTCCTTGATGATTTGCGTGAGATTGAGGGCATCTAGCTTAGATTGTAGGACTGCCGGGGTGTTAAGCATATCCCAGTTTAGGTCACCTAACAGGACAAACTCTGAAGCTAGATGGGGGCGATCAATTCACAAATGGTGTCCAGGGCACAGCTGGGAGCTGACGGGGTCGGTAGCAGGCGGCAACAGTGAGAGACTTGTTTCTGGAGAGAGTAATTTTCAAAATTAGTAGTTCAAACTGTTTGGGTATGGACCTGGAAAGTATGACATTACTTTGCAGGCTATCTCTGCAGTAGACTGCGACTCCGCCCCCTTTGGCAGTTCTATCTTGACGGAAGATGTTATAGTTGGGTATGGAAATCTCTGAATTTTTGGTGGCCTTCCTGAGCCAGGATTCAGACACGGCAAGGACATCAGGGTTAGCAGAGTGTGCTAAAGCAGTGAGTAAAACAAACTTAGGGAGGAGGCTTCTGATGTTGACATGCATAAAACCAAGACTTTTTCGATCACAGAAGTCAACAAATGAGGGTACCTGGGGACATGCAGGGCCTGGGTTTACCTCCACATCACCATGATGCTGCCACCACCATGTTTGACAGTGGGGATGGTGTGTTCAGGGTGATGAGCTGTGTTGCTTTTACGCCAAACATAACGTTTTGCATTGTTGCCAAAAAGTTCAATTTTGGTTTCATCTGACCAGAGCACCTTCTTCCACATGTTTGGTGTGTCTCCCAGGTGGCCTGTGGCAAACTTTAAACTACACTTTTTATGGATATCTTTAAGAAATGGCTTTCTTCTTGCCACTCTTCCATAAAGGCCAGATTTGTGCAATATACGACTGATTGTTGTCCTATGGACAGAGTCTCCCACCTCAGCTGTAGATCTCTGCAGTTCATCCAGAGTGATCATGGGCCTCTTGGCTGCATCTCTGATCAGTCTTCTCCTTGTATGAGCTGAAAGTTTAGAGGGACGGCCAGGTCTTGGTAGATTTGCAGTGGTCTGATACTCCTTCCATTTCAATATTATCGCTTGCATAGTGCTCCTTGGGATGTTTAAAGCTTGGGAAATCTTTTTGTATCCAAATCCGGCTTTAAACTTCTTCACAACAGTATTTTGGACCTGCCTGGTGTGTTCCTTGTTCTTCATGATGCTCTCTGCGCTTTTAACGGACCTCTGAGACTATCACAGTGCAGGTGCATTCATACAGAGACTTGATTACACACAGGTGGATTGTATTTATCATCATTAGTCATTTAGGTCAACATTGGATCATTCAGAGATCCTCACTGAACTTCTGGAGAGAGTTTGCTGCACTGAAAGTAAAGGGGCTGAATAATTTTGCACGCCCAATTTTTCAGTTTTCGATTTGTTAAAAAAGTTTGAAATATCCAATAAATGTCGTTCCACTTCATGATTGTGTCCCACTTGTTGTTGATTCTTCACAAAAAAATACAGTTTTATATCTTTATGTTTGAAGCCTGAAATGTGGCAAAAGGTCGCAAAGTTCAAGGGGGCCGAATACTTTCGCAAGGCACTGTATTTAAAAATAAACAAATGATTTCACCTTTATTTAGCCAGGAAGGCCAGTTGAGAACAAGTTCTCATTCACAACTGTGACCTGGCCAAGATAGAGCAAAGCAATGCGACACAAACAACAGAGTTACACATGGAATAAATAAACCTACAGTCAATAACACAATATGATGGATATGTAGCAATGATGGTATGAGGGTTATGAGATAATGAGGCATATGTAGCAACAAAACATTTTTTTTTTAGGAGGAGGAGTTAGCTAGCACAGTGTAGCGTCCTTCACCATTAGCATAACAGCATAGTGTAGACTATCTGGACTCACTGTAGAGTAGTGGGAGTAGGCCAGAGGATGCTGGTCGGAGGATTTTTGGAGGATGGGCTCATTGTAATGGCTGGAATGGAATAGTATTAAACACATCAAACATATAGAAACCACATGTTTGACTCCGTTCCATCAATACCATTCCAGCCATTACAATGAGCCTGTATTCCTATAGCTCCTCCCACCAGCCTCCTCTAGTGCAGGCTACTGTATAGGTGGTAGTATCACACAGAGCCCAGCTCTCATTGTTTCATGTCTGGAGAATGGAAATGAAGAGGCTTCATCTCCACATCAAAGCGCCGGTGCTTGTGCGCCAGGGTTTGTTCAAAGTTGAATGAAATTCACTCCAAAACCAACTATATGTTAATGAGGCTCCTCCAAACAAGGCATGGAGACAGTGAGATATCTCGTAGTGATGTGTTTGTTTGACAAATATGTACCAACTGCTTTGTTTTTTGTTCCCCCTTCCCCCCTGCACAAGCGAGCAATAGCATTGTGACTCCTGTAGAGGTTAAATTAGCCTGTAAGACATTAGTAAACGGTTAAAAATGGGTTTTAATCTGAGAGGGGAGGAGCAGCAATCTGAATTAATGCTGTCAGTGGTACAGCTCAATGGGGTTTACTACAGCTCAATGGCGTTTACTACAGTGAGTTAATGCTGTCAGTGGTACAGCTCAATGGAGTTTACTACAGCGAGTTAATGCTGTCAATGGTACAGCTCAATGGAGTTTACTATAGTGCCTTCAGGAAGTATTCACAAAGCTTCACTTTTTCCACATTTTGTTATGTTACAAGGTGGGATAAAAATTGGTTTAATTGTTATTTTTGTCAACTACTTACACAAAATACGCTGTAATGTCAAAATGGAAGAAAAATTCTAACATTTGTAAAAAAAAATATATATATATATAAAAAATGTCAAACTAACATGTCTATATTACATAAGTATTCAACCTCTTGAATAAATACATGTTAGAATCACCTTTGGCAGTGATTACAGCTGTGAGTCTTTCTGGGTAAGTCTCTAAGAGCTTTGCACAACTTGATTGCACATTATTCTTTAAAATATTCTTCAAGCTCTGTCAAGTTGGTTGTTGATCATTGCTAGACAGCCATTTTTAAGTCTTGCCATAGCTTTTAAAGCAAATTTAAGTCAAAACTGTAACTAGGCCACCAGGTTTTCATCTAGGATTTTGCCTGTGCTTAGCTCTATTCCATTTCAGTTTTTTCTAAAAAAAACTCCCTAGTCCTTACCCATAACATGATGCAACCATCACCATGCTTGTAAATATGTTTACTTTAGTGCCTTATTGCAAACAGGATGCGTTTATTTTTTTGACATTTATTATTCTGTACAAACTTCCTTCTTTTCACTCTGATGTTTAGTTTAGTTTTGTAGAGAACTACAATGTTGTTGATCCATCCTCAGTTTACTTGTATCACTGCCATTCAACTCTGTATCTGTTTTAAAGTCACCATTGTCCTCATGGTGAAATCCCTGAGCAGTTTCCTTCCTCTCCGGCAACTGAGTTAGGAAGGACACCTGTATCTTTGTAGTGACTGGGTTTATTGATACACCCATCCAAAGTGTAATTAATAATTTCACCATGCTTCACCAATCGGTGCCCTTCTTTGCGGGGCATTGGAAAACCTCCCTGGTCTTTGTTTTTCAATCTGTGTTTGAAATTCACTGCTCGACACAGAGATGAGCTAGTCATTCAAAAATCATGTACATGCAACTTATGTGACTTTTGTTTAAGCAAATGTTTTCTCTTGAACTTATTTAGGCTTTCCATAACAAACGGGTTGAATACTTATTGAATCAAGACATTTCAGCTTTTCATTTTCAATTCATGTATAAACATTTCAAAAAACATAATTCCACTTTGACACAAAATCTACATTTGATCCATTTAAAATGAAAAAAGAACACAACAATGTGGAAAAAGTCAAGGGATGTGAACACTTTCTGAAGGCACTGTATATTCTACTGCTGTGACTCACAGACTTATAGACCAGGGCCTCTATTCACAAAGCGTCTCAGAGTAGGAGTGCTGATCTAGGATCCGTTCCCCCCTGTCCATAATGAATCTTAAACTGATCCTAGATCAGCACTCCTACTTTGAGACACTACATAGAACCTCACAGACACAGGTGAAAAGCCAGAGATTGTTAGTATGTGAGTGACTGTGTAGCCTTAGCCTGGGACATAAGCCTGTAGAATTGACAGTACAAGGTCCATGGGTGGGATCTGAACCCAGATCAGGTATCTGCACTGAGTATACAAAATGTTAAGGACATCTGCATTTTCCCTGACATCCAGGTGAAAGCTATGATCCCTTATTCGTGTCACTTGTTAAATCCACTTCAATCAGTGTAGATGAAGGGGAGGAGACAGGTTAAAGAAGGATTTTTAAGCCTTGAGACAATTCAAACGTAGATTCTGTGGGATTTAGAGGGTGAATGGGCAAGACAAAAGATGCAGGTGCTTTGAACAGGGTATGGTAGTAGGTGCCAGGTGCACCGGTTTGAAGAACTGCAACGCTGGCTGCTGGGTTTTTCGCGCTCAACAGTTTCCCGTGTGTTTCAAGAATGGCTCACCACCCAAAGGACATCCAGCCAACTTGACACAACTGTGGGAAGCATTGGGGTCAACATGGGCCAGCATCCCTGTGGAACACTTTGACACCTTGTAGAGTCCATGCCCTGATGTATTGAGGCTGTTCTTATGGCATAAGGGGGGTGCAACTCAATATTAGGAAGTTATTCCTAATATTTGGTTTACTCTGTGTATATCGCTATGGTACAGGGCTGATCCACAGCATGTTGGACAAACTTTGAACCAGGAGTTGACTCTACTCACATATTCTGTGTTTGCCTGTGTGTTTGTTCCTTTGCCTGCATCTCTTTGTATGGTCTCCATGTCTGTCCTGTGTTTATATTGCTGTGTGTCTGCAGGTAGAGTACTATGATTGATTGTCATGATTCAGAAGTTGGAATCATATTGAGCATTTCTCTGTTTCTGTTCGTGTGTGTGTGTGTGTGTGTTTGTGTGTGTGTTTTATTAGCAGCAGCATTTGAGTATGCGGTTGTCAGATGTCCACAGGAAAGCTCAGCTGTGGAGAGGTATAGTGAGCATCAGTCTGATCGAGGCTCATGACCTCCAGCCTATGGACGCCAACGGCTTCAGTGACCCCTACGTCAAGTTCAGACTGGGCCATCAGAAATACAAGAGCAAGGTACCTCCACCAGCCTTATCACACTGTACCAACCAACCCACTTCCTAAACAATTCTTAGCTATCAATCAATCAAAGGCAGCAGACTTTAGCATTTGATGATAGATCAAATCAAGCTTTATTAATACAGCACATTTCAGACATGCAACGCAATGTGCTTTACAAGATAAAACTATCAAATGTAAAGCTAAAATATTTACTACACAACAAACATAAGATAAAAAACTAAGGATTGACACAAACTGAACAACTAAAAAGCACCCTAAGGAAAAGCAAAGCTAAGAAGTTGCGTTGTCAGTTGTCAACATTAGTGGTATTTATTTTAGATACACACAAATACAAAGAAATAGGACATGTTACGCATTTCACTGTACTTGTGACAAATACAACTTGAACAATGATAAGGGGAAACACTGACACGCACACACACACACACACACACACACACACACACACACACACACACACACACACACACACACACACACACACACACGACCATATGTGTGCTTCTTCCACAGACGATACCCAAGACTCTGAACCCCCAGTGGAGAGAGCAGTTTGACTTCCATCTATATGAGGAGCAGGGGGGCTTCATCGACATCACCGTCTGGGACAAAGATGCAGGCAAGAAGGACGACTTCATGGGCAGGTGGGCTTTTCACACACACACACACACACACACACACACACACACACACACACACACACACACACACACACACACACACACACACACACACACACACACACACACTGCACCAATAGTTTCCTTCTTGTCTCTGTTAGTATGCTCTAAGGGTCTGCAGTGTGTGTGCTTAGCTGATGTGAGATTCCCCCTTGGGCTGAAGGTGACACTGATTTTGAGGTCGCAGTCATCACAGGACCGTTAGCCTGACTTTCATCTTCTATTTGTGTGTTTGTGTCCATTAGTGTGCGCGTGTGTGTTTGTCTGACAAGTCCCCACTAAGTCTGAAAGACAGGAGGCTAATAGCTCAGAGAGGAGATTGGAGGAGCTGGTAGTGTCCTCTTCCTGGGGAGCTAGTGTCTATTGTAATTGGCTGTTCCCCTCCTTAAATACTCATCTGTTCCATGCCCGCTGAGGTCCTACAGACAGGGTCATACACACACACACACACACACACACACACACACACACACACACACACACACACACACACACACACACACACACACACACACACACACACACACACACACACACACACACACACGCACACAACCAGTGGGCCTACCTGCTACCTATTGCACAACTTACTTGACATGACACTGGACTGACAGAGAGATGGATGGGGTAAAGGGCAGTCGGGTGGGGTGGGGGGTAAAGGTGGGTCAGTGGGGGTGTTAGGGTGGTGAGGGGCTGCAGCTTATCTTTTGGAGTCTCTACAGTCTGCTCTCTGTGCTGCAGCACCCTCTTGATGACTGACAACTCCTTTGACATCTCCTCCTTTACCTGCACCAGCTCTCTCCTCATGGTGGTCTTTACCTCCTCCAGCGCTGTGGTAAGGTTCTCTCCTCATGGTGGCCTTTACCTCCTCCAGCGCTGTGGTAAGGCTCTCTCCTCATTTTGGCCTTTACCTCCTCCAGCGCTGTGGTAAGGTTCTCTCCTCATGGTGGCCTTCACCTCCTCCAGCGCTGTGGTAAGGTTCTCTCCTCATGGTGGCCTTTACCTCCTCCAGCGCTGTGGTAAGGCTCTCTCCTCATTTTGGCCTTTACCTCCTCCAGCGCTGTGGTAAGGCTCTCTCCTCATGGTGGCCTTCACCTCCTCCAGCGCTGTGGTAAGGTTCTCTCCTCATGGTGGCCTTTACCTCCTCCAGCGCTGTGGTAAGGCTCTCTCCTCATTTTGGCCTTTACCTCCTCCAGCGCTGTGGTAAGGCTCTCTCCTCATGGTGGCCTTTACCTCCTCCAGCGCTGTGGTAAGGCTCTCTCCTCATGATGGTCTTTACCTCCTCCAGCGCTGTGATAAGGCTCTCTCCTCATTTTGGCCTTTACCTCCTCCAGCGCTGTGATAAGGCTCTCTCCTCATGGTGGCCTTTACCTCCTCAAGCGCTGTGGTAAGGCTCTCTCCTCATGGTGGCCTTTACCTCCTCCAGCGCTGTGATAAGGCTCTCTCCTCATGGTGGCCTTTACCTCCTCAAGCGCTGTGGTAAGGCTCTCTCCTCATGGTGGCCTTTACCTCCTCCAGCGCTGTGGTAAGGTTCTCTCCTCATGGTGGCCTTCACCTCCTCCAGCGCTGTGGTAAGGCTCTCTCCTCATGATGGTCTTTACCTCCTCCAGCGCTGTGATAAGGCTCTCTCCTCATGGTGGTCTTTACCTCCTCCAGCGCTGTGGTAAGGTTCTCTCCTCATGGTGGCCTTTACCTCCTCCAGCGCTGTGGTAAGGCTCTCTCCTCATGGTGGTCTTTACCTCCTCCAGCGCTGTGGTAAGGTTCTCTCCTCATGGTGGCCTTTACCTCCTCCAGCGCTGTGGTAAGGCTCTCTCCTCATGATGGTCTTTACCTCCTCCAGCGCTGTGATAAGGCTCTCTCCTCATTTTGGCCTTTACCTCCTCCAGCGCTGTGATAAGGCTCTCTCCTCATGGTGGCCTTTACCTCCTCAAGCGCTGTGGTAAGGCTCTCTCCTCATGGTGGCCTTTACCTCCTCCAGCGCTGTGATAAGGCTCTCTCCTCATGGTGGCCTTTACCTCCTCAAGCGCTGTGGTAAGGCTCTCTCCTCATGGTGGCCTTTACCTCCTCCAGCGCTGTGGTAAGGTTCTCTCCTCATGGTGGCCTTCACCTCCTCCAGCGCTGTGGTAAGGCTCTCTCCTCATGGTGGTCTTTACCTCCTCCAGCGCTGTGGTAAGGCTCTCTCCTCATGGTGGCCTTTACCTCCTCAAGCGTTGTGGTAAGGCTTTCTCCTCCTGGTGGCCTTTACCTCCTCCAGCGCTGTGGTAAGGCTCTCTCCTCATGGTGGTCTTTACCTCCTCCAGCGCTGTGGTAAGGCTCTCTCCTCATGGTGGTCTTTACCTCCTCCAGCGCTGTGGTAAGGCTTTCTCCTCATGGTGGCCTTTACCTCCTCCAGCGCTGTGGTAAGGCTCTCTCCTCATGGTGGTCTTTACCTCCTCCAGCGCTGCGGTAAGGCTCTCTCCTCATGTTGGCCTTTATCTCCTCCAGTGCTGTGGTAAGGCTCTCTCCTCCTGGTGGCCTTTACCTCCTCCAGCTGTGGTAAGGCTCTCTCCTCATGGTGGTCTTTACCTCCTCCAGCGCTGTGGTAAGGCTCTCTCCTCATGGTGTCCTTTACCTCCTCCAGCGCTGTGGTAAGGCTTTCTCCTCCTGGTGGCCTTTACCTCCTCCAGCGCTGTGGTAAGGCTCTCTCATCATGGTGGCCTTTACCTCCTCAAGCGCTGTGGTAAGGCTCTCTCCTCTTGGTGGCCTTTACCTCCTCCAGCGCTGTGGTAAGGCTCTCTCTCAGCTCCTGGACAGAGTTCTTCAGCTTGGTCCTGCACTGGTTGATCTGGTCCTGTAGAAGCTCTGTGTCTGGGCTGGTGGTGGTGTAGCTGGGGGTTATTGGCCCAATTCTGCTCTACATGCGTTATTTGGAGTTTTTCTTTGCACTTTGCAATACAGTCTTGCAAAACTCTGCATGCAGTATTTCGATTGGATGTTTGTCCCATTTGGTAAATTCATTATTAGAGATGGAACCCCATACTTCACTGCCATATAGAGCAATTGGTTATATAACTGATTGAAACATTTTGAATTTTGATTTTGATGTTCCTTTTAATGGCATATAATGCTCTTCTTGCTTTGTCTCTCAGCTCATTCACAGCCATGCGAAAGCTACCTGTGTTGCTGATAGTTAGTCCTAGATATGTGTAGTTTTTGGTGTGTTCTAATAGAACTGTGTCCAAATAGAATTTATATTTGTCATCCTTATTTCTGGACCTTTTTTGGAATATCATTATATTTGTTTTTTTTTTAGGTTAACGGTCAGAGCCCAGGTCTGACAGAACCTGTGGTTAACGGTCAGAGCCCAGGTCTGACAGAACCTGGGAAGATGATCTAGGTGCTGCTGTAACCCCTCTTTAGTGGGAGACAGCAGCACCAGGTCATCTGCGTACAGCAGACACTTGATTTCAGTGTTGTGTAGGGGCGATACCAGGTGCTGCCGATTCTTCTAATTTTTTGACAATTCATTAATGTAGATGTTAAATAGTGTTGGACTTATTGGGCAGCCCTGTTTCACTCCCGTCCCCCGTCCCTGAGAGAAGAAGTCTGTTTGCTTGTTTCCAATTTTATCCGCACATTTGTTTTTAGTGTACATTGATTTAATAAAATCATATGTTTTCCCTCCAGTACCACTTTCTATTAGTTTATAAAAAAGACCTTTGTGCCAAATTGAATCAAATGCTTTCTTGACATCTACAAAACACAAGTAGATTTTGCCTTTGTTTTGCTTTGCTTGTTTATCAACTAGAGTGTGGAGGGTGTAAATGTGGTCTGATCATTTTTTAGAAACCCAATCTGGCTTCTGCTCAGGACGTTGTGTTCGTCAAGGAAATGATGTAGTCTGCTATTCATAATACTGCAGAGAGTTTTCCCCAAGTTGCTGTTAACGCAAATTCCTCTGTAATTATTTGGGTCAAATTTGTCTCCATTTTTGTAGATTGGTGTGATCAATCCCTGGTTCCAAATATCAGGGAAAATACCTGCAGTGAGGATAATGTTGAAGAGTTTGAGTATAGCCAATATGAATTTGTGGTCTGTATATGTGATCATTTCATTTAAAATACCATCAGCACCACAGGCCTTTTTGGGTTGGAGAGTGCATCGTTTTTCCCAATAATTATTCTTCTGTAATTGGGGTATCTACAGGATTCTGATAGTCTTTGACTGCTGATTCAAGGATTTGTAATTTTTCTTGTATTTCTTTTTGTTCTTGGCTCTTTGTTATATTGCTGCAGATGTTTGCAAAGTGATTTCTCCACATTTCCCCATTTTGGATAGCCAATTCCTCATGATGAGGTTTGTTTCATTTATTCCAATTCTCCCAGAAGTGGTTTGACTCTATGGATTCCTCAATTCCATCCAGCTGATTTCTAATGTTCTGTTCCTTTTTTGTTCTTAGGGTGTGTTTGTATTGCAATAATTTTTTTTATAATGATTTTTGCAATCATTATCAAACCATTTTTCATTATCTGTTATTTCTGGTTTGCTCTTATCCTTCTTTAAATTAGCCAAGGAGGAGCATTTGTCAAATATAACGTTTATGTTCAAAAACCTCTTGTACACCTTCATTGCTGTAGGGGAATGTTAAGGCTAAAAAGTTGTCCATGAGAGATTGTATTTTTTGGCTACTAATTGCTTTTTGGTAGATGTCTGATGTCTCTCTCTCTCTCTCTCTCTCTCTCTCTCTCTCTCTCTCTCTCTCTCTCTCTCTCTCTCTCTCTCTCTCTCTCTCTCTCTCTCTCCCACAGCTCTGCCTCTCTCTCTCTCTCTCTCTCTCTCTCCCACATCCCTCTCTCTGTGGCTCTGTCTCTGTCTCTCTCTCCCCCCATCTCTTCCTCTCTTTCTCTCACCCCCATCTCTGCCTCTCTCTCTCCCACATCTCTGCTCTCTCTCTCTCTCTCTCTCTCTCTCTCTCTCTCTCTCTCTCTCTCTCTCTCCCACAGCTCTGCCTCTCTCTCTCTCTCCCACATCCCTCTCTCTGTGTCTCTGTCTCTGTCTCTCTCTCTCTCTCTCTCTCTCTCTCTCTCTCTCTTCGTCTGTCTCTCTCTGTCTCTCTCTCTCTCTCTCTCTCTCTCTCTCTCTCTCTCTCCACAGCTCTGCATCTCTCTCTCTCTCTCTCTCTCTCTCTCTCTCTGTCTCTCTCTCTCTCGCTCTCTCGCTCTCTCTCTCTCTCTCTCTCTCTCTCCCACAGCTCTGCCTCTCTCTCTCTCTCTCTCTCTCTCTCTCTCTCCCACATCCCTCTCTGTGGCTCTGTCTCTCTCTCTCTCTTCGTCTGTCTCTCTCTGTCTCTCTCTCTCTCTCTCTCTCTCTCTCTCTCTCTCTCTCCCACAGCTCTGCATCTCTCTCTCTCTCTCTCTCTCTCTCTCTCTCTGTCTCTCTCTCTCTCGCTCTCTCTCGCTCTCTCTCTCTCTCTCTCTCTCTCCCACAGCTCTGCCTCTCTCTCTCTCTCTCTCTCTCTCTCTCTCTCTCTCTCTCTCTCTCTCTCTCTCTCTCTCTCTCTCTCTCTCTCTCTCTCCACATCCCTCTCTCTGTGTCTCTTCCTCTGTCTCTGTCCTGTCTCTGTCTCTGTCTCTCTCTCTCTCTCTCTCTCTCTCTCTCTCTCTCTCTCTCTCTCTCTCTCTCTCTCTCTCTCTCTCTCTCTCTCTCTCTCTCTCTCTCTCTCCCACAGCTCTGCCTCTCTCTCTCTCTCTCTCTCTCTCTCTCTCTCTCTCTCCCACATCCCTCTCTGTGGCTCTGTCTCTGTCTCTCTCTCTCTCTCTCCCACAGCTCTGCATCTCTCTCTCTCTCTCTCTCTCTCTCTCTCTCTCTCTCTCTCTCTCTCTCTCTCTCTCTCTCTCTCTCTCTCTCTCTCTCTCCCACATCCTCTCTCTGTGTCTCTGTCTCTGTCTCTCTCTCTCTCTCCTCTCTCCCACAGCTCTGCCTCTCTCTCTCTCTCTCTCTCTCCCACATCCCTCTCTCTGTGTCTCTGTCTCTGTCTCTCTCTCTCTCTCCCACAGCTCTGCTCTCTCTCTCTCTCTCTCTCCCACATCCCTCTCTCTGTGTCTCTGTCTCTGTCTCTCTCTCTCTCTCTCTCTCTCTGTCTCTGTCTCTCTCTCTCCCATGTTCAAAAACCTCTTGTACACCTTCATTGCTGTAGGAGAATGTTAAGGCTAAAAAGTTGTCCATGAGAGATTGTATTTTTTGGCTACTAATTGCTTTTTGGTAGATGTCTGATGTCTCTCTCTCTCTCTCTCTCTCTCTCTCTCTCTCTCTCTCTCTCTCTCCACAGCTCTGCCTCTCTCTCTCTCTCCCACATCCCTCTCTGTGGCTCTGTCTCTGTCTCTCTCTCCCCCCATCTCTTCCTCTCTTTCTCTCACCCCATCTCTGCCTTCTCTCTCCCACATCTCCCTCTCTCTCTCTCTCTCTCTCTCTCTCTCTCTCTCTCTCTCTCTCTCTCTCTCCCAAAGCTCTGCCTCTCTCTCTCTCCCACATCCCTCTCTCTGTCTCTGTCTCTGTCTCTGTCTCTCTCTCTCTCTCTCTTCGTCTGTCTCTCTCTGTCTCTCTCTCTCTCTCTCTCTCTCTCTCTCTCTCTCTCTCTCTCTCCCACAGCTCTGCTCTCTCTCATCTCTCTCTCTCTCTCTCTCTCTCTCTCTCTCTCTCTCTCTCTCGCTCTCTCTCTCTCTCTCTCTCTCTCTCTCTCTCTCTCCCACATCCTCTCTCTGTGTCTCTTCCTCTGTCTCTGTCTCTGTCTCTGTCTCTGTCTCTGTCTCTCTCTCTCTCTCTCTCTCTCTCTCTCTCTCTCTCTCTCTCTCTCTCTCTCTCTCTCTCTCTCTCTCTCTCCCACATCCCTCTCTGTGGCTCTGTCTCTGTCTCCCTCTCTCTCTCTCTCTCTCTCTCTCCCACAGCTCTGCATCTCTCTCTCTCTCTCTCTCTCTCCCTCTCTCTCTCTCTCTCTCTCTCTCTCTCTCTCTCTCTCTCTCTCTCTCTCTCTCCCACATCCCTCTCTCTGTGTCTCTGTCTCTGTCTCTCTCTCTCTCCTCTCTCCCACAGCTCTGCCTCTCTCTCTCTCTCTCTCTCCCACATCCCTCTCTCTGTGTCTCTGTCTCTGTCTCTCTCTCTCTCTCCCACAGCTCTGCCTCTCTCTCTCTCTCTCCCACATCCCTCTCTCTGTCTCTGTCTCTGTCTCTGTCTCTCTCTCTCTCCCACAGCTCTGCCTCTCTCTCTCTCTCTCTCTCTCTCTCTCTCTCTCTCTCTCTCTCTCTCTCTCTCTCTCTCTCTCTCTCCCACATCCCTCTCTGTGGCTCTGTCTCTGTCTCTGTCTCTGTCTCTCTCTCCCCCCATCTCTTCCTCTCTATCTCTCTCCCCATCTCTGCCTCTACCTCTCTCTTGTATATTCTACCTCACTCTTTCCCGTCCCATCTTTCTCCTGCTTTTACCAACATCTCACTCTTTCTCACTCTCGTGGTTTTGTTTTTTCCTCTCAATGTTAGTCTACATAGACCTGTATGTCTGAAATTCCAAATATGTGTGTGTTTTTCAGGTGTTCGATAGACCTGTCACCGCTCAGTAAAGAGCACACTCATAAGTTTGATCTGCCGCTGGAGGAGGGCGAGGGCATGCTGGTGCTGCTGGTCACACTCACGGGGCAGCTGCAGTGTCCATCTCGGACCTGTCTGTCAACATCCTGACGACACACACGAGAGACACCAGATACGACAGAGATATGTGAGTTAGTTTGTGTGTGTGTGTCTATGCATGCATGTCTGCGTCACTAGGGCTGGGTTTACACAGGCAGCCAATTCTGATATTTTTTCCCCAATTGGTCTTTTGACCAATCACATCAGATTTTTTCAAATCAGATTTTTTTTTTTAGATCTGATAAGTCAAAAGACCAGTCAGAATTGGTCTGCCTGTCTGAACACAGCCTATGTGACCTTAACAGCAGCTACCAGGCTCTAGGTCTCTCCTGCTCCCTCTTGTGGAGACATGAAGCTGCAGCATAATGTCACGGACTTGTCAGTACAGCAATGTGAAGTTGTTTTTCATTAGATCACATTTCCAACCAGTAGATTCATAAGCCAATCAATACTGATAAATGGATCGTTCAGAGAAACAACACCCTCCGGGCCCTGTTTTTTCTCACCTGTCTGTTTTCTAAATGGCTCCAGGGTGAAGTTTCCAGTAAATACAGATCTAGGATCAGCTTCCCCTCCTCCAATACTAACCTTATTAACCATTAGTGGGGGAAATGCCAAACTGACCCAAGATCAACTTCACTCTACACTGTATACATGTCTGTCCTGCTTTACCACGTGCCGAATTCAACAGGTGTAGACCTTAACGTGAAATGCTTACTTACAAGCCCTTAATCTATATACAGGGGGTACTGGTACAGTGAATGTGTGGGGGTACAGGTTAGTCAAAGTGATTTGTACATTAGGTAGGGGTAAAGTGACTATGCATAGATAATAAACAGCGAGTTGCAGCAGTGTAAAAACAAAGGGGGGATGTCAATGTAATAGTCTGGGTTGGCATTTGAATAATTTTTCTGCAGTCTTATGGCTTGGGGATAGAAGCTGTTAAGAAGCCTTTTGGTCCTAGACTTGGCGCTCCGGTACCACTTGCCGTGCGGTAGCAGAGAGAACAATCTATGACTTGGGTGACTGGAGTCTTTGACCATTTTTTGGGCCTTCCTAACAAGCCTTATACTGCCCCAACGTTTCCATCAAATAGCTTTCACCTGCAAACTACTGCTGAAAGAGGGGAGGGGACAGAAGAAAACAGGCTGAGGTAGAGAGAAGTGGAGAAAAATAGGGGGCTGATAGGCTAAGAGAGAAGACAGCCTGACAGATTCTATTGAAACTGAAGCTGCCGTGAATCGCTCTTCTCTCTTCTCTCTCCACTGAGAGACCTTGGTTTCTAGCGTATCAGGTTTTATACCATAGTGTGAGTGGGTGTGAATATTTATATTTGTGAATATGTAAAAGTCTCTGTGGAGTGTGCTATTGTGTTACTGTGTGTGTGTGTATGTTAATGAACCCGTCAGTAGGACCTCAGTGTGTTTGCTGTAAAAGGCATGGTGTCTCTCTGAGGAGTCTTAGGCTCCCTGTCCTCCTGAGGCCCTCCCGCCACAACACAATACATTCTGCCTGTTCTTTTGTCTTAATGCTGTTAACCCTTCACTGGCTGTCACTCAGCCATCAGCCCAGCACAAAACACACACACACAAACACTCACAGGACTCTGGAGCTCCCTCTGATGGGGGACACTCGTCATATATCAACAGTATGTCGTCTGGTGGAAGATGCTTTACTGTCTGATAATGCATATCGAGTCCTGGAGGACTGTTGTTCCAACGCTGTGCACCTTCATTAAGACAGGGATTGAATACTCCTACAGCACTGTGTGTGTCATTTATATCTTCACCATATTCTAGCAACCTACTTCATTTGATTGTATGTAGGAGTTTGTGTGTGTGTGTGTGTGTGTGTGTGTGTGTGTGTGTGTGTGTGTGTGTGTGTGTGTGTGTGTGTGTGTGTGTGTGTGTGTGTGTGTGTGTGTGTGTGTGTGTGTGTGTAAACTGTGCTCTAATTTAAGTGTAGAGTCCTGCTGGGTTGTGTGGTTGATCTGGGTGAGCTCCAGTGGAGAGCGCTCCACAGGCCAACCACGGACGTGTGACCTACATACAACGCTAGCAGCTCATTGGCTGGCCACGAGAGCACTTCCCGCGCTGCAGTGGCATCCTACGCTCAACGGGGGAGCTCTAGGACCTAGACAGATGGCGGGCGTGCCTCTCTTCCTTCATTCACTTTGAGCTAGGGCGGGAGGTGTGTGTGTGTGTGTGTGTGTGTGTGTGTGTGTGTGTGTGTGTGTGTGTGTGTGTGTGTGTGTGTGTGTGTGTGTGTGTGTGTGTAATAGTAATAGCGGGAAGTAAGGGGTGAGGTTGTGCTGGCAGGGGTAGGCATGCAAAATGAAAAGAAAGCTATTTCACCTTTTACAACTCCAGAGCCCCTGATTTTCTGTGCGTTAAACAAGAGACATTTCCCCCACATCTTTTCTTTCCTCGTTTTCATGCTTGCTCTCTGTCTCTCTGTGTAGGTTCTGCTTTCTGTCTCTCTGTGTAGGTTCTGCTCTCTGTCTCTCTGTGTAGGTTCTGCTCTTCGTCTCTCTGTGTAGGTTCTGCTCTCTGTCTCTCTGTGTAGGTTCTGCTTTCTGTCTCTCTGTGTAGGTTCTTCTCTCTGTCTCTCTGTGTAGGTCCTGCTCTCTGTCTCTGTGTAGGTTCTGCTTTCTGTCTCTCTGTGTAGGTTCTGCTCTCTGTCTCTGTGTAGGTTCTGCTTTCTGTCTCTCTGTGTAGGTTCTGCTCTCTGTCTCTCTGTGTAGGTTCTGCTCTCTGTCTCTCTGTGTAGGTTCTGCTCTATGTCTCTCTGTGTAGGTTCTGCTCTCTGTCTCTCTGTGTAGGTTCTACTCTCTGTCTCTCTGTGTAGGTTCTGCTCTCTATGTCTCTCTGTGTAGGTTCTGCTCTCTGTCTCTCTGTGTAGGTTCTGCTTTCTGTCTCTCATTGTAGGTTCTGCTCTCTGTCTCTCTGTGTAGGTTCTGCTTTCTGTCTCTCTGTGTAGGTTCTGCTCTCTGTCTCTCTGTGTAGGTTATGCTTTCTGTCTCTCTGTAGGTTCTGCTCTCTGTCTCTCTGTGTAGGTTCTGCTTTCTGTCTCTCTGTGTAGGTTCTGCTCTCTGTCTCTCTGTGTAGGTTCTGCTTTTCTGTCTCTCTGTAGGTTCTGCTCTCTGTCTCTCTGTGTAGGTTCTGCTCTCTGTCTCTCTGTGTAGGTTCTTTCTGTCTCTCTGTGTAGGTTCTGCTCTCTGTCTCTGTGTAGGTTCTGATCTCTGTCTCTCTGTGTAGGTTCTGCTCTTCGTCTCTCTGTGTAGGTTCTGCTCTCTGTCTCTCTGTGGAGGTTCTGCTCTTCGTCTCTCTGTGTAGGTTCCGCTATTTGTCTCTCTGTGTAGGTTCTGCTCTCTGTCTCTGTGTAGGTTCTGCTCTTCGTCTCTCTGTGTAGATTCTCTCTCTGTCTCTGTGTAGATTCTGCTCTTCGTCTCTCTCTGTGTAGGTTCTGCTCTCTGTCTCTCTGTGTAGGTTCTGCTCTTCGTCTCTCTGTGTAGGTTCTGCTCTTCGTCTCTGTGTAGGTTCTGCTCTCTGTCACTCTGTGTAGGTTCTGCTCTCTGTCTCTGTGTAGGTTCTGCTCTCTGTCTCTCTGTGTAGGTTATGCTCTTTGTCTCTCTGTGTAGGTTTCTGCTCTTCATCTCTATGTGTAGTTTCTTCAGTTGAGGGGGACAGTGTGGTTTGGTTTGAAGAGTACTGCCTCCATTAGCATATTCCTTTTCTCCTGACTGATGCCCTTTTAATGAGAGAATTTAATAAAGATGTACCTTATCAATACACACAGATAACAGCAAGTGCTGGTACTAATGCTGTACAATACCCAAAGCAAATTAGTCAGAGTGTGTGTGTGTGTGTGCACGCCCCTGTGCGTGCACGTGTGTGTGTGTCTCAGTGTGTCTGTGCATGTGTTCATGAATATGTGTGTGTGTGTGTGTGTGTGTGTGTGTGAAGCATTGCTGGGCGAATGTATTCCTGATATCATCAGTTCGGAATCAGCTGTCTAGCAGACAGCCGTACAAAACACCACTAGTAATAATCACTGCAACCTCCCTAACACACCACCTAGC